>NC_143027.1:43852142-44155357 GCF_057628025.1 Oncorhynchus mykiss
GAAGAGTCTGGTCGACCGGCAGCTCTGGAAGAGTCTGGTCGACCGGCAGCTCTGGAAGAGTCTGGTCGACCGGCAGATCTGGGAGAGTCTGGTCGACCGGCAGATCTGGGAGAGTCTGGTCGACCGGCAGATCTGGGAGAGTCTGGTCGACCGGCAGATCTGGCTGCTCCATGCTGACTGGCTGCTCAATGCTGACTGGCAGCTCTGGCTGCTCCATGCTGACTGGCAGCTCCATGCCGACTGGCAGCTCTGGCTGCTCCATGCTGACTGGCTGCTCCATGCTGACTGGCGGCTCTGGCTGCTCCATACTGACTGGCAGCTCCATGCCGACTGGCAGCTCCAGCTGCTCCATGCTGACTGGCTGCTCAATGCTGACTGGCGGCCCTGGCTGCTCCATGCTAACTGGCAGCTCTGGCGGCTCCTTGCAGACTGGCAGCTCTGGCGGCTCCTTGCAGACTGGCAGCTTTTGCGGCATCCTGCAGACAGGCAGCTCTGGCGGCTCCTTGGAGACTGGCAGCTCCATGCAGACTGACAGCTCCTTGCAGGCTGGCAGCTCCTTGCAGACTGGCAGCTCTTTGCAGACTGGCAGCTCCTTGCAGACTGGCAGCTCCTTGCAGACTGGCAGCTCCTTGCAGACTGGCAGCTCTGGCTGCTTCATGTAGACTGACAGCTCTGGCTGCTCCTTGCAAACTGACAGCTCGGGCTGCTTCATGCAGACGGACAGCTCAGGCTGCTCCATGCAGACTGACAGCTCAGGCTGCTCCATGCAGACTGACAGCTCCTTGCAGGCTGGCAGCTCCTTGCAGACTGGCAGCTCCTTGCAGGCTGGCAGCTCCTTGCAGGCTGGCAGCTCCTTGCAGGCTGGCAGCTCCTTGCAGGCTGGCAGCTTTAGCGGCATCCTGCAGACAGGCAGCTCTGGCGGCTCCTTGCAGACTGGCAGCTCCTTGCAGGCTGGCAGCTCCTTGCAGACTGGCAGCTCCTTGCAGACTGGCAGCTCCTTGCAGACAGGCAGCTCCTTGCAGACTGGCAGCTCCTTGCAGACTGGCAGCTCCTTGCAGACTGGCAGCTCTGGCTGCTTCATGTAGACTGACAGTTCTGGCTGCTCCTTGCAAACTGACAGCTCAGGCTGCTCCATGCAGACGGACAGCTCAGGCTGCTCCATGCAGACTGACAGCTCAGGCTGCTCCATGCAGACTGACAGCTCCTTGCAGACTGGCAGCTCCTTGCAGACTGGCAGCTCCTTGCAGACTGGCAGCTCGGGCTGCTTCATGCAGACTGGCAGTTCTGGCTGCGCTGAACAGGCGGGAGACTCCGACAGCGCAGGAGAGGAGAGAGGCTCCGGCTGCGCTGAACAGGCGGGAGATTCCGGCAGCGCAGGAGAGCAGAAAGGCTCTGGCTGCGCTGAACAGGCGGGAGACTCCGGCAGCGCAGGAGAGTAGAAAGGCTCTGGCTGCGCTGAACAGTCGGGAGACTCCGATAGCGCAGTAGAGAAGAGAGGCTCTGGCTGCGCTGAACAGGCGGAAGACTCCGGCAGCGCAGGAGAGGAGAGAGGCTCTAGCTGCGCTGAACAGGCGGAAGACTCCGATAGCGCATGAGATGAGAGAGGCTCTGGCTGCGCTGAACAGGCGAGGCGCACTGTAGGCCTGATGCATAGTGCTGGCACAGGACGTGCAAGGCTAGGGATGGGCACAGGAGGCCTGATGCGTGAGACTGGAACCAACTTCACCAGCCGACTAATACGGACCTCAGGACGAGTATGGAGCGCTAACCCAGGTGCCATCAAATCCCTGACACGTTCCGTCAGGCGAATTCTATGCAAAATGCACCAACACAGCAACTCCCTCATTTCTCTCTCCTCCAATTTCCCCATTAACTCCTTCACAGTCTCTGTTTCACTCACCTCCAACACCGGCTCTGGTTCTGCTCTCCTCCTTGGCTCCTCACGATAAACAGGGAGAGTTGGCTCAGGTCTGGCTCCTGACTCTGCCACACTCTCCCTGAGCCCCCCCCCAAGAAATTTTTGGGGCTGACTATGGGGCCTCCGTCCGCGCCGCCTTGCTTGCTTCGCAAACTCCATTCTCCTATATCCTTCCGCGCACTGCTCCATCGAATCCCAGGCGGGCTCCGGCACTCTCCCTGGGTCGGCCGCCCACCTGTCGATCTCCTCCCAAGTCGTATACTCCATACTGCACTCCTCTTTGGGCTGCTCCTGTTGTTTCTTCTCCCGCTGCACCTTTGGGCGGCTACACTCCCCTGGTTTAGCCCAGGGTCCTCTCCCGTCGAGGATTTCCTCCCATGTCCAGAAATCCTTATTGCGCATCTCCTCGCGCTGCTCCTGCCTGTTGACACGCTGCTTGGTCCTTTTGTGGTGGGTGATTCTGTCACGGTTTTCTGTATGTGAAGGAGAGTCGGACCAAAATGCAGCGTGTAGATTGCGATCCATGTTTTAATGAACAAACGTAAAACACGAATCAATGCAAACACTACAAAATAAAGAACGTGATGAACGTAACGAAAACCTAAAACAGCCTATCTGGTGAAAAACACATAGACAGGAACAATCACCCACAAACACACAGTGAAACCCAGGCTACCTAAATATGGTTCCCAATCAGAGACAATGACGAACACCTGCCTCTGACTGAGAACCATATCAGGCTGAACATAGAAATAGACAAACAAGACATGAAACATAGAATACCCACTCAGATCACACCCTGACCAATCAAAACATAGAAAATACAAAGTAAACTATGGTCAGGGCGTGACAGCAAATATTAAAACCAGTCAAATGCATTCTCTCCATCACCCACACGCACTTTAAATATTTGGATAATAAAGCATTTAAAGGCTGACATTGGTTGATTTTAATACTTCTGACAACCAAAATTCTAACTCCACCCATAACTTTTGGGCTTTTAAACATTCCCAGAAGGCATGGATTATTATAACCTACTGCAGATCTAAAACCTATGGGTGCAAACAACTTTTCCATTATGGGCTTTTAGCAGAACAACAGAGTCTTCAACCTTTACAAAAGAATAGTTCGGGCTAGGTGAAAAAACAAATCTCCCCAACTTGCAATGTATTTAAGTACTCTAAAGTTTTACATTTAACTACAAACATCATGCATCCGCAAAATGTAAAGCATATACTTTATGCTTCCGTTAATAAAATAATGATAAATACTCTTGTAACGGTTTTCTTCCGTTGAAGGAGAGGAGGACCAAAATGCAGCGTTGTTAGTGTTCAACATCTTTAATATAGACGATCAACGAGAACACTACAAAATACAAAACAATAAATGTGAAAACCGAAACAGTCCTATCTGGTGCAATGACACAAAGACAGAAGACAACCACGCACAAAACCCAACACAAAACAGGCTACCTAAATATGGTTCCCAATCAGAGACAATGACAAACACCTGCCTCTGATTGAGAACCATATCAGGCCAAACAACAAACCCAACATAGAAACACAAAACATAGAATGCCCACTCAGCTCACGTCCTGACCAACACTAAAACAAAGAAAACAGAAAAGAACTATGGTCAGAACGTGACAACTTTCAAAACGTTTATTTCAACTATCAGCAGGACAAAAGACTCTTGCCAAGTTTTGGGACTTAAAATATATTCATGGAATAAATATAATAAATATCACTGAATGACATAGCATGGGGACTGGTCTTGATAAATCAAACAGATTTTTGGGGGGAAATGTTAGGAGTACTTCGCTCTTCGCTGTTAAAATATTAAAATCTTTCAAATGTATTCATAATTAAAATGGTTTAGCCGACATGTTGTGGTTCATTTAATGAAGGTGCACACGGGCCTATTTATATAATGAATATGAATTCAGAGGACAGAAATTATTAAATATTAAAGCATTAGAGCTCTCACTAAAGGCGTCATTCATACAATAGTTATACTTAAATCCAAACTGGTTTTGAAGTACGCAAAGTTCTTTGTTTGTCAGACGAATCAGTGGGTCAAAACTACAGAACAGTACAAAACAATAGAACACACATGGTTAATGTTCTGGGGAAGATTTTTTTTAAATTATATATATTTAATTAAATATTTATATATATATAAATATTATATAATATTATATATATATATATATATATATATATCAGGAAAAAAATAAACTTCCCTTATTCAGGACCCTGTTTTTGAAAGATAATTCTTAAAAATCAAAATAACTTCAGAGATCTTCATTGTAAAGGGTTTATTTGCAGAAAATTGTCCACCGTGTTCATATCATCCTGAATAAACAGTACAGCAAAAAAATACATCCAGAGTGCATCAAACATGATTTAGACTATAAACAATGAATGAACATGCACCTGTGGAACAGTCATTAAGACACTAACAGCTTACAGACAGTAGGCAATTAAGGTCAGAGTTATGAAAACATAGGACACTAAAGAGGCCTTTCTACTGACTCGGAAAAACGCCAAAAGAAAGATGCCCAGGGTCCCTGCTCATCTGCATTAGGCATGCTGCAAGGAGGCATGGGGATTGCAGATGTGGCCACGGAAATAACTTGCAATGTCCGTACTGTGAGAAGCCTAAGACAGTGCAACAGGGAGACAGGACAGACAGCTGATCGTCCTCGCATTGGCAGACCACATGTAACAACACCTGCACAGGATCGGTACATCTGAACATCACACCTGCGGGACAGGTGCAGAATGGCAACAACAACTGCCCGAGTTACACCAGGAACGCACAATCCCTCGATCAGTGCTCAGACTGTCCACAATAGCCTGAGAGAGGCTGGACAGGCTTGTAGGCCTGTTTTAAGGCAGGTCCTCACCAGACATCACCGGCAACAACGTCGCCTATGGGCACAAACCCACCATCAATGGACCAGACAGGACTGGCAAAAAGTGCTCTTCACTGATAAGTCAATGAACGAATGAGCATTACACCGAGGCCAGTACCCGGGATCGATTTGGAGGTGGAGGGTCCGTCATGGTCTGGGGCGGTGAGTCACAGCATCATCGGACTGAGCTTGTTGTCATTAAAGTCAATCTCAACGCTATAAGTTACAGGGAAGACATCCTCCTCCCTCATGTGGTACTCTTCCTGCAGGCTCATCCTGACATGACCCTCCAGCATGACAATGCCATCATCCATACTGCTCATTCTGTGCGTGATTTCCTGCAAGACAGGAATGTCAGTGTTCTGCCATGGCCAGCGAAGACCCCGGATTTTTATGGTAGAGTGGCCAGACGGAAGCCACTCCTCAGTAAAAGGCGTATGAAAGCCTGGTGGGTGTTTTCCAAAAGGAACCTAAACGACTCTCAGACCATGCGATTCTCTGGTCTGATAAAACCAAGATTTAACTATTTGGCTTGAAATCCAAGCGTCACGTCTAGAGGAAACCTGCCACCATCTCTACGGTGAAGCATGGTGGTGGTAGCATAATGCTGTGAGGATGTTTTCATCGGCAGGGACTGGGAGACTAGTCAGGATCGAGGGAAAGATGAACATAGCAAAGTACAGAGAGATCGTTGACGAAAACCTGCTCCAGAGTACTCAGGTCCTCAGACTGTGGTGAAGGTTCACCTTCCAAAAGGACAACGACCCTAAGCACACAGCCAAGACAATGCAGGAGTGGCTTCGGGACAAGTCTCTGAATGTCCTTGAGTGGCCCAACCAGATCGTGGACTTAAACCCGTTCAAACAACTTGACAGAGCATGAGAGAATCTGCAGAGAAGAATGGGATGGACTGTGGCCTGGTGATCACCTAGATACTGTCAGTAGGCCATTGATAGTTCTAGAGACATAAAGTTCAGAAGTTTAACTTTTTCCTTGTTTTCCTTGTTCCTTATTTTCAATATGGATAGCAAGTGAAATGCTAAAGTTTTGCCAATAGGGTGCACGGCTGCGTTGTTGGAGACATGGACAGTCCATGCCACTGAGTCTCTCATTCCTGCTCATGAAACAGGTTTGAACTCTAGTGACAATAGTGATGCAATCTTCAGCTGCTTTTACAGTAAAGGATTCCATTGGAATGATGAAGATGAATATTACAAACTCGTGTTCACTATTGGACATCTTATCTGCAGAGACCACACTGCATGCGCTGCGGGAGTGGCTCTCTCAGGCAGGATGGCATAAGAAAAACCTTGTACGGAAATCAATGCATTGCTATAGTGTGTTTATTTTCTGGGGAGGTATATAGGCAGCTATATTTTCAAGTCAGTTGTGACTGGTGATACTGAGAAGTTTGCTCAACAATGTAACTCATCTAATTACCAAATTGTATTTATTCAGATGTTATTATTCTCACCTGCTAGATGGTGAATTGATTAAGATAGCATCGATTTTTTTTTGTAATCTCTGAATAGGATGACATAATTCCCTCATTCTCTGTTTGGGATACATTTTGTTAAATATAATCCATGTTTCTTCATAATGGATCTAAAGTAATATATTTCAGCTGATTTTATTTGCTGACCTGTGCAGGTTAGAAACCCGTCTGAAATGCACAACACAGTTGGTTTTATGACCTGTCTGCTGAAAACATGGAGTAGAGTTTTATGAGAATTTTTTTTATCCTATAGCTGTTTTTGCACAAACAGTCTTTGCAACCTTATGTCCTCAATTTGAGCAGTTTATGTTTTGATGCAGATGTACAGACATTCACAGAAGTAGCAGAAGCACAACACAAATCTCTTCCAAATCGGAAAATGTAGGCTACGTTAGTACTAGCTCTAACTAAGGAAAGATTGAGTTTACACAAGCCGTCTGATTTAGCTTACTCTTGGCTGACAGTAACCATAATATGAATTAGCTAATAGCGGTTACTATTTACAATTCATCACATCATGGGTGTAGGGTGACAACATTTAAAATCCCCAAATAAAGGAACAACAGTGATTTTGCGGGACATTCACGGGACAGTGTAGCTTAAATGTCGGAGTCCATCCATTGGGGGCTGTCCTGCTGCAGACAATCCCCTAGACCTCACTGCACATGGAGGCACTACAAGGGGGGGGGGTGAATGGTTTATTAATGCACTAAAATAGTCATAGGACAACCTCTTATTTCATCATGAAACCTTGCAAATGTTTCACAGTTGAAGAACATTCTCACTTTTGGATAGGATGCATTTGTGCATTTATTTATTAAGGCATTACTTCCAGCTGGATAACACATCAACTAGGTAGCTAAACCCTAAATGCTAGAAATCACAATAGTGATGATAGTACAGGTATTGCAGGAAGGTTTCTATACCATCTCTGATGATAGCTAACTAGTAGGCTTATTGTAGAGTTTCTTTGCTAAACTGTTATACATTCGTCTTCTTCTCTACCACAAGGTATCAGACACCAGGGATGGAAAAATGCTTAGAAGAAATAAACAGATAAAGTCCATTTCCAATGTTAAAAGGGGAAGGAAATGACCATCCTATTTTCTCTGAATTGGCTTGCTAGCTACAGTAGGCTACTCACCATTCTATAGGCTGCAGCTCTGAATCACCAAATTATTTTATGTTATTGAGTAGGCCTATATTTTTGTTTTTCTAAATGATCTAATTATTCACCCAACAATAAAAATCCTTATTATTAAATGAATTTTTTACATGTTCCAATAAAGCTGACTGAAGTAGAAGCTTTTCTGTTTGTTTTTACTTGGTAATGAGTAGTAAGTAAGTATATGATAATTGCTCATTCGTAACTTTATATGTGGGTAACATATTTTGTAAGTACCCCTCAAGATACACTTCATTTTAACTAGCAAAATCCTGTGTAACACCTAGTAATTACATTGTACTCTGTAGTGTACTAGTGGGTTTATCCTCCCAGTTGGATGGTAAGGAGGTTCAGGTTGTCATGATGGGCAACACACACATTAATTGTAAGGACAATTGTTATTATAATCTGGGATGACACCAGTATGGTAGACCGCAGTCACTGAGGTGGACCTACTGTATATCTGATCTGTTGTTGTAAACTCAGCCAAGTTAACCCAGATCAAATCAAATCAAATGCAACTTTCTTTGTCACATGCGCGGAATAAAACCTTACAGTGAAATGCTTACTTACAAGCCCTTAACCAACAATGCAGTTCAAGAAAGAGTTAAGAAAATATTTACGAAATAAACTACAGTAAAAAATTATAAAAAGTTACACAATAAAATAACAATAATGAGGTGATATAAGGGGTTACCAGTACCAAGTCCATGTGCGGGGGTGCAGGTTAGTCAAGGTAATTGGTACATGTACAGTTGAAGTCGGAAGTTTACATACGCCTTAGCCAACTACATTTAAACTTGGTTTTTCACAATTCCTGACATTTAATCCTAGTTTATATTTCCTGTCTAAGGTCAGTTAGGATCACCACTTTATTTTAAGAATGTGAAATGAGAATTATTTATTTCAGCTTTTCTTTCTTTCATCACATTCCCAGTGGGTCAGAAGATAACATACCAAACACTAAATGAGTGTAACGTTTTGGGTAGCCTTCCACAAGCTTCCCACAATAATTTGGGTGAATTATGACCCATTCCTCCTGACAGAGCTGGTGTAACTGAGTCAGGTATGTATGCCTCCTTGCTAGCACACGTTTTTTCAGTTCTGCCCACATATTTCCTAAAGGATTGAGGTCTGGGTTTGTGATGGCCACTCCAATACCTTGACTTTGTTGTCCTTAAGCCATTTTGCCACAACTTTAAAAGTATGCTTGGGGTCATTGTTCATTTGGAAGACCCATTTGCGGCCAAGCTTTAACTTCCTGACTGACGTCTTGAGATGTTGCTTCAATATATCCACTTCATTTTCTGTCTTGATGATGCCATTTATTTTGTGAAGTGCACCAGTCCCTCCTGCAGAAAAGCACCCTCATGCTTCATGGTTGGGATTGTGTTCTTCAGCTTGCAAGTCTCCCCATTTTTCCTCCAAACATAGCGATGGTCAATATGGCCAAACAGTTCTATTTTTGTTTCATCAGAACAGAGGAAAATTCTCCAAAAGGTACAATCTTTGTCCCCATGTGCAGTTGCAAACTTTAGTCTGGCTTTTTATGGCAGTTTTGGAGCAGTGGCTTCTTCATTGCTGAGCGGCCTTTCAGGTTTTGTCGATGTAGGACTTGTTCTACTGTGGGTATAGATACCTTTGTACCTGTTTCCTCCAGCATCTTCACAGGGTCCTTTGCTATTGTTCTAGGATTGATTTGCACTTTTCGCACCAAAGTACGCTCATCTCTAGGAGACAGAACGCATCTCCTTCCTGAGCGGTATGAAGGCTGCGTGGTCGCATGATATTGTTTGTACAGATGAACGCGGTACCTTCAGTCATTTGGAATTTGCTCCCAAGGAACCAAACTTGTGGTGGTCTACAATTTATTTTTTAGGTTTTGGCTGATTTCTTTTGTTTTCCCATGATGTCAAGCAAAGAGGCACTGAGTTTGAAGATAGGCCTTGAATTTTTCAAGCTGTGCAAAGGCACAGTCAACTTAGTGTATGTAAACGTCTGACCTACTGGAATTGTGATACAGTGACTTATAAGTGAAATAATCTGTCTGTAAACAATTATTGGGAAAAAATGACTTGTGTCATGCACACAGTACATGTCCTAACCAGAGAGATTAAAGTAGACGGCAATCATCAAAATGATTGATTGATGACCTTACGTCATGATGACCTGTGCGTGTCCGAATATGTGCCCCCTCCCTGTCCCCCCTGTTCCTGTGGTCACGTGTTAGGTTGTGTTATTTCAGATCTATATGTCATCCTTTGAAGTAGTCCTGTTGATGGATGTCTAGGGGCCTGGTTGAACTGGGGTTGTTGTGTTTGAACTTTTGGACCGGGTATGACCCCCCAGATTTATCGCCCATATGTTTATCTGATGAAGCAGGAATGTCCTGGGCTGTGGCATATGCATTATAAATGTCCAGAACAAGGTTTGCAAACCCAGAACCGTAAACGCTATGTTTTAAACATGGATTTTGTGATCAGTGGCAAAGCTGTGATGACTGTAGCAACTGAAGCAGGACCGCGTCTGAAACATAGAGAAAGGGCAAAGTATACAGCCGCAATATACGATGCTCCAAAAAAGCGGTTTCTAAATGTGTATAGAACCCAGATACCGCCCGCAACTGCGCTGAAAGATGAAGTGCCGATGTCTAACGGCCAGCAATGGGGGTATCTGTTTGATTACTTGGCCTGTAGCTTGAAGCTCTATACGGTAGCCGAAGGAGAAGAATATACCGACCAGACATTAGGAGTGGCCTATGGGGTTGAAGACTGGACTGTTTTTGTGGTCACGTGTTAGGGTGTGTTTTTTCAGATCTATATGTCATCCTTTGAAGTAGTCCTGTTGATGGATGTCTAGGGGCCTGGTTGAACTGGGGGTTGTTGTGTTTGAACTTTTGGACCGGGTATGACTCCCCACCCCCCAGATTTATCGCCCATATGTTTATCTTATGAAGCAGGAATGTCCTGGGCTGTGGCATATGCCTTATAAATGTCCAGAACAAGCAATTTTTAAAATAAAGACTTGAATATTAAACATCTAAAATATGTCTACAAGGGCAATTATCGGAGTGCTTTGCAGCTCATGTCATGAATCCAACGACAAAAGCCTGGAGGATGTTTTGCGTGAGGCTCCCGAATGTTTTAAAGGATTTTTGTGTACAAGCGATGGGCATATGTCTTACATCTTTCACCCGGAGGAATCTACGGTTAAGATATTCACAGACAGCGTGTCCCAACCCTTTTTTCGGGCAGAACCCGAGAGTTTTTCTCCAGCGCTAAGGATGAGAGAATGGCTTAAAATAAGACTAGCGCTGTGTCAAATGGAACGCGCCCTGAGTGCTTCAAGGCTGCCCGGATATGCGTTGGAAGAACAGGTCTGTGGCCGAAGTGATCTAATGGCCCTAAGAATCGCTTCAATGGCGTATACCCCGGACTCCAGAGTGACAATTTTAGCATGTGAACAATTTGATAGTGCAAATGCTTCGAAAACGGTCAGTTCATATGTATCTTCCAAAGCATGCAAGGATGTACATTTTTTTCAAATAATGTTCAGTTTTAAATGGCGCGATTACCATATTTTCAGAACACTGATGAATAAGCGGGACAGTCTTTTCGAAAATCGGGAACAATTACGGCGATGGCCGCGGTTATCGTTGAGACATACCCAAGACCCACAAGGCAGAAGGCGGATCTTTCCCTGGAGTGAAAACGGCCAGAGCTTCGATGGGTCGGGCAAAATACTTTACGATGGGGAATTGGAAACGGATAATGGTCAGGGCTAACCAGACCCTATATCTGTAAGAAATAGTAAAACATGTTGAATTATAAAGTGTGTTAAAATGTATGTGTTAAATATTTAGAATTAAATAATTGGTTTTGAAAATGTATCTCACCCATTTAACTAAAGGGGAGCGGTCTTTTCTCTCACGCTAGGGTCTGGCGCAGACAACTGTAATATCTGAAAAAAACATGTATTAGTTTATAGTCTTTGCCTACAATGATGTGTTATGAACATTACGGTTTATTAAAGTTTGTAATAATGTGCAACGGCAGGCCTCCAATGTTTTTACATAAAACACGCATGTTTAAATATTATTCAAATTTTGTTACTTAATTCAAACATGTCTTAAAGGGTGTACGAAATATTTTGGAATTCAATAAAAGAAATAAAAAAAAACTGTATCTCACCCGTAACTATGTGAAACGGTATTTCACATCTTCACCCAACTCTGTCGCGAAGAAAAATACATTGAAAATCAGGGTGCGTGCATGAGTGTGCGTGTGACGGAGCAGCAGGAGTGTGTGTGTGTGTGCGTTTCAAAAAACAAAGGGTTTGTGTGTGTGGGTTCAACATGGGGTCCCATCTGTAGAGAATCGTTTGAAACCCAAAGTTTGCACTATCCATCATTAGGCATGTCAAGGTATCGGCCGACCGCCCGGGGTTAAACATGGATATCTAATCAAAGCACCAGGACCCCCAAACAAACCGGTTGCCGACAGAACGGCTCTTTGAATTCACAGCCTTTTGGTCTCTAAAGCAAACATACAGGATATCTCTCGAAACTCATTCCGTACTTTAACAAGTTAGGCACAGAACGTCTATTTTTAACACGGTTAGCACGGCTTTAGCGCAAACCCAAAGGCCCAAATATTTAACTGCCCGGACAGATAACATAGTCTGTAAAGCCCTCCTAATGGATATTTCTGGAGGTGAGTAAATGAGAAATATATTTTAAGATTTGTTTGAATATTATTGTAATATTAAACCCGAGTTATTTGGGTATTTCAGGCCAAAGGCCAATATGCGTTAAAAAGTGTATATATAGCGTATAACGGTTAATATTGTCTAACGGTGGCTAGGTTCCCAAATCTTTACGCAGCTTTTACATGGTTTACCTGATCTGGAACAACATGAGGGGGATGCACACTCTCAAAAATCAGGCAGTCAGTCGCCATCAGACTTTTTTCGTTGTAAGTCCTTATAAATAAACACATACCCAAGAATATTTATATATAAAAAAAGTGTGTACTATTTTAAAAATGATTTTATGTATTTACAGCCGACATACAGCCAAGAATGATAAAGGATTCGTTATGGACAGCGGACACGAGTGACATGGATGCAATTCTACCGTTCTGTACGAGCGTTTTTTCAAACTCACCGCGAATACCGGGAACGTCCACCCCCTCACGACACATTCCAGACCCCAACAGGCAACGCACAACTGTGGCCCAAGTACATTGCTCAGATTCAACGCCACCCGAAAAGTACGGCTGGGCCAGGAACTTGAGGCTTTGCGAGCAGGCGCTCCAAGGACACGGTATGAGACCATTATACGTTTATGTTATTAGTTATACGTCTTTTTATTAGTTATACCTCTTTTGATAGAATATGTTAAAACAAGGACAAATAATGTTTTTTTCAGACTGCCCGGAGACAGACCCTGCAGAATCGGGAACGCTAGCTGAAAAAAGCCCAGAGCCCTCGGTGCCTTCGGTATCAGCAATTCGGCAGAACAAGCGCCAAAAAAGCCTAGGTATTTTAACTAGGTATTGTTAATATAGATTATTAGAACTGAAATGTATTTGACATTTTATGTATCTAACATATTTTATATTTAATAACGTAATTTTGTATGTATTATTTTCATTCAGACTCAGCCCCGGCGAAAAACGGCACAGACGGACACATACATCTAGAGCTGGGGGATTCCGGCGCACCGAACATTCCCGATCAAACAACCGATAGACCTGTTTTTAATGACATTTCAGATGTTGACGACCAGCTATTCTGTGATGCGGCCAACCATATCGACCCCGTCAATTCTACGGCATCAGTACCTGCAGTAGAACAAGAAAGGTTTTTCACATCCTTTAATCCTTTAACGCACATCCTTTAATTATCCAAATGGCAGAACTACAGCAACAAGGTGAGACAGTTGAAAACCTCTTAGCGCAGATCCCGCCAGAACTCTTAGAAGTTATTAAACGTATGAACGAGTCTGGGGTGAGCGATGAAAGCATATTATCCCAGATTCCCGAAGCCCTCATAACCTTAATTAATCGGCTGAACGAGAGTCAGACATTTTCGGCCCCGGCAACCCCAACAGAGATAGACCAACCAATAACGCCCAGGTCCGTAGAGTCTGAAACTCCACAAGATGTTTTTGGGGAATTGGAAAATTGTCTAATAAATCTGGCGGGAGATGGTCTTGATAGACGTGTCCGGGTTGTGTACCGGAATAAATTCAACAATACAGAGATTCAACAGTTTTTCAATTTCCTATGGGTGAATCAGAATCTTGACTATGCGTTGTTTTACATGATGATAATGGACACTCTGAACGATCTGTTAGAGATTATGGCGAACCACGGGATGTTCTACAGTTGGAAATTTGTGGAGATAGTCTGCATAACACAGTATCTCTTATTTTACCCAATGGCGAAGCAGATCTTGAACAATTTACCGCGCTGCTAGAACGACTTGTTCAGTCAAATTTAGCCATCATAGCCGATCGAACCCTCGAGCTTGTAGTTCAAATAATACGTCAACCCCAGGGTGGGGGTGGTCAGAGAAGGAAGCTTGATAGCCTAATGCAATCGGAAATCATAAGCAATAAAAGGGCCTACCTCATAAACGTTCACAATCCCGATAATAAGCTATGTTTTGCAATAGGCCTAGCGCATTTACTTAACCCTGGATGTACTGATCTGACGGCATTGCAAAAGGCTAGAGAGATCCAAACGGGGGTGGGTCTCGGTATACAGGATGCGGTGGCTTTCTCGGACATAGTCAAATTTGAAAACCTTCTGAATATCAAGATTGTGGTTTTGTACCACAGTAGAGCTAATGCATCTCTCTTGAAGTTCCAAAACACCCCCCAACCGCACCCGCAGATTCTGTATTTTTATGTGCAAAACGAACATTACTACGCCATTACCAACATCACGGCGTTCATAGGGGCCCCCTATGTGTGTCCATCATGCCATACCGGCTACACCCGAAATGGGGGGCACTCGTGCCGTTATAACTGTTCGGTATGTCAGGATGCAGAGTGCCCAATGCAACCCTTAAACTTGACACCCTGTGATGATTGCCACCGCACATGTCGTTCGACCTACTGTTACGATAAACACAAAATTGAAACATGGCACCCTAAGGCCTGTAAATCTGTAAGCATTTGTGCCATTAACAAGAAATGCCCAAAATGTCATTGCAATTACAACCTTAAAATAGATAGCCCTAAACCACATGTGTGTGGAATCATTCATTGTCCAATCTGTAAAGGGCCTTTGAAAAGCAGAGACGCTGAAGTGGTTCAAGAAGTGCCACACGAGTGTTATATTCAACCCTTGGCTGAAGATGAACATTCAGAGAAATATGTGTTCTATGATTTTGAGACAAATCAGCAATCGGGGGATCATTTGCCTATTTTTGTATCTACCACGACATTCAAGGGGGAAAAGTGGTCTGCAGAAGGATCCAATTGTGCACTACTCTTTCTAAAACATTTTAGAAAGCCACAGTACAGAAACTTCACGTTTATAGCCCACAATGCTAGAGCCTACGATTCTTACCTGCTTCTGAATCCATTAATACAGCAAGGCGTGGCACCCTGGTGTTTGTGTTTTGTAGACCCAGCCTTCAACCAGAGATACATTGACAGTCTAAGCTTCTTACCCATGCGATTGGCTCAAATGCCAGAGGCCTTGGGTTTTGAAAACTGTGAAAGGCTGGTTCCCCCACTTCTTCACATCTGATGAGAATCTACATTATGTCGGATCATATCCCAGCCCTGAAATGTACGGGTGTGATCAAATGTCTCCCAAAGAGCATGAGAGATTCATGACGTGGTACGAGACAGTAAGACATGGCACCTTTGATTTCCATAAAGAGATGGAATCATACTGTGACAATGATGTGGTTATACTTCGTGAAGGATGCCTCAGATTCAGAGAAGAGGTAATCAAAGATGCAGATATTGACCCCTGGAGTTGTACAACTATTGCATCGGCATGCATGAAAACCTACCGTACACACTATCTGCCTACAGTCTCTATAGCCATCCCCTCGCCTGACAACTACCGACGCCAATTCAAGTCATACTCTAGTGGGTCCATTCAATGGTTAGAGTATATGGCCCAGGATAAAGACATTTTTATTCAACATGCTTTGAATTGAGGGGAGAAGGCATTTGGCTCTTACCATGTAGATGGCTACACACAGATTGACGGGGTTGAGACCGCGTATGAGTACAACGGTTGTTTCTTCCATGGTTGCAAATCTTGCTTTGTGCCCCAGACCATGTGTGTCCTAACCCAAAATACTTTTGGGGAAATGTACCAAGAGTTTCAAGACAAAGTTGATTCTTTACAGGCTACTTACGGTCTAAAAGTGGTTGTTTTGTGGGAGCACGAATGGACAGCCCTCAAAAAGTCTGATCCTCATGTTCAAGCCTTCCTTTCCAGCTTTGACACCCCCGAGCCCCTGGAACCGCGCCAGGCCTTGTATGGCGGCCGTACCAATGCTTTGACATTGCGGTATGTAGCGCAACCCGACGAGACAATAGGCTATGTAGATTTTACATCCCTTTATCCTCATGTAACGAGTTCCTCATGCTATCCTATAGGGCATCCAGAAATTATTCATCGTGATTTTGACTTACCCCAAAACTATTTTGGTCTGATCAAAGCAACAGTCTACCCTCCTTAGGGGTTTGTTTATACCAGTGTTGCCTTACAGGGGCCCTCAAGGAAAACTTTTCTTTCCCCTTTGTCGCACCTGCAGTGAAAACATACAGCAAACCCATGTCTGGAATACACTGCCATCAGACACACATAACTGCACCACATATCACACTTTCACAAAATGCTTGAAGACATGGCTAAAGGTCAATCAGATTTGTGAACATGGTCCCTAGCTGTGTGTTGCCGCTTTCCATGTTGTCTGTTGTCTGTAGCTTGTGAGGTGTGGAAACACTTTGTTGCTTTTATGAATTTTGTCTTGCTGCTTTTTGTTTTATGTTGCTCTGTCTGTATGCTACGTCTTGCTTGTCCTATGTTGCTCTGTCTGTATGCTATGTCTTGCTTGTCCTATGTTGCTATGTCTTGCTTGTTCTATGCTGCTATTGTCTATATTGTAATTATTTTTAATAACCTGCCCAGGGACTGCGGTTGAAAATTAGCCGGCTGGCTAAAACCGGCACTTTTACTGAAACGTTGATTAATGTGCACTGTCCCTGTAAAAATAAAAAAATAAACTAAAAACTAAACTAACCCCATGTGATCACTCCGATCAAGAAAGGGCTCTAACTGGGGTGTGGGTCACAGTTGAATTCTCTAAAGCTTTAGAGATGGGGTATCGTGTGGCCAAAATCTTTGAAGTATGGAACTTTACCAAGAAATCAGACACTCTTTTTAAAGAGTACATCAAGACCTTCTTGAGATGTAAGCAAATGGCTTCAGGCTATCCTGCATCGGTCACAGATCAAGAGAGTAAAGACAGGTACATTCAAGACTATCACGACAGAGAAGGCATCCTTCTTGACCCTGACAGAATAGAGGTCAACAAAACCAAACGAAATGTGTCGAAATTGTACTTAAACTCGCTTTGGGGCAAATTAGCGCAGAGGTGTAATATGCTAACAACGTCGATTATTAAAGACTCGGAAGAATTTTTGGAATTTGTTTTTTCGGACCAATACGAAATTTCACATTTTTCATTCTTGACATTGCCATGGTGCAATGGCGACGTAACAAGAAGTGGGTTCTACCTCCGGGTAATGTAAATGTGTTTCTTGCAGCATTTACCACGGCCTATGGCCGACTTGAACTGTACAAGCTCATGGAGCAGCTTCAGAGGCGGGTTCTTTACCACGACACAGACTCTGTGGTCTATGTAAGCAAACCGGGGGATTGGATCCCCCCACTCAGCAACTATCTGGGTGGCTTAACGAGTGAACTCGCCGAGGGTGACCATATCACCGAATGGTCCTCCTGTGGTCCTAAAAGCTATGCTTTTAGAACTAAGGACAATCACGTGGTTTTGAAAGCCAAAGGCGTGACTCAAAACTATGAAAATGCCCCGCGTGTAAACTTGGAATCAATCACACGCTTGGTCGAGGGGTTCCTAAATGACAGGAATAGTGACTTGGAGATTTTGAGCTCCTACAAAAAGATTGTTAGAGATAAAAAGGGCTTCCATCTGAGGAATGCCCCACTCACTAAAAGATTCAGGGTTGTCTATGACAAGAGACTGCTTTTGCCTGACGGGACCACATTGCCCTATGGCTACTGACTTATGCTACATGCAGCAGTGTGTCAGGCGTGATAGAAACCTGTCTGTGCTTTACTTGGTGCAGAATGTGTTTCACCAAGGTAAAAATAGCCGCACCATCAGTTTGAACGCCAATTACATGGTTTTGTTCAAAAATCCTAGAGACAAACTACAAATTAACACTCTAGCTCAGCAGATGTACCCGGGAAGGAAATCCTACTTTATGGAGAGCTACGAGGACGCTACCAAAGCGCCATTTTCTTATTTAATCGTGGATTTAAAAGCAAATACTCCAGAACACCTGAGGCTACGAACAGGTCTGTTTCCGTGGGAGTGGCCGGCTGCGTACATTCCTAAAAAGTAACCGCTATGTCTCTGCGTTTAAAAAGAAACTTGCCCTTCTTGAGAAGCCTAGTTGGGGATACATCTAATGAACGGAAGGCCATCTTGGGTCACTGTTATTCAGATCTCATATTATCCCTATGTGAGATTGCTTTGAATCTTCTCAAAGGACGCATTCCACTCACCCTGACACAATTGAAAAAATTAGAGACAAAAGACCGCGATCAAGCTCTTTGCCAATAAAAGGGTCAGTCTTCAAAAGAAACGACATAGCATACAACAGTCTGGCGGTTTTATTCTACCTTTACTAAGTATAGCTGTGCCCTTCATCACCAGCCTTATTGCAGCCCGACGTGGGGGTTGAACACATAGGGTGATGGCCAATAAAATGTATCTGGTGCCACAACAAGAGTTGGATAGACTTAAAAAAACAAGTGCAGGGTCCCGAAAATATCAGACAAACAGCGGAAAATGATTTGGATACGGCCATGAAGGATATTTTGAATCAAAAAGGATTGAACCCCTATGATAAGGTCCAAAAATACACAAACCTCTTGCAAAGGTATTTGTCCTTGGTGAAACAAGGGGAGAGAGAGACAGGCCATTTAACTATTTCCCTACAGGACCCTTTAAAAGATGACGAGCCTAGCGAGAGCCACGCCCCTGTAATGCCTGTACCTGTGAGCTTACCGTCTGAAGATCACATGCCTGTTGAAGATAAAGTTATGCATGACATGTTAACCCATGTTCCGGCACGTAACAGGAAAAATGTTAGCTACATTATGAACAAGGTAAAAGACTCAAATGGGGCAGCTACTTGGAACGACAAAGGAGAGTTTATCCTTCAGGGCTCGGTTGTCAAGGGTTCCCATATGCTGGACTTGCTTAAAAGTACCACATCTGCCCACAAGGTTGCTGATGACAGAAGACCTCCAGGGTGGCTTCAGTTTCTTAAGGCCCTGGCCATCCTCAACATTCCCCTATCGGGTGTACCCAACTATAAGATTCGTCAACAGATTCACTCTTTAAAATACAAACCTTCAACGAGATACAGCACCCCTAAAGACGCCCCAAAACCCTTGCATCCTTATGAAATGAATGACGATAACCCATTTACCCCCCTGAACGCCTCCGGACCTTTCCCTAATCCCGATCTCTCTGGGTGGTTAGACTTTTGAATGACTTTTGAATGACTATGATTAAATTCAATACATTTTATTTGAAAAAATAAGCAATTTAACATTCGTGGCATTCTTGAAACATTTGGCGTGAGCATACGCCTTGATTACACGTTCTTAAATGATACACATTTGAACACTTTTGATATTTTCTAACAAAACAAGCTACAACGTTATCATTACTTGTTAAATCATCCTTATAAAGAGACATAACATCTTCAAAAGAAACTCCCCGGGCTCTTTGGCATAGGTAGAATACACAGTGTTGACCGCATGTAGTGGAAAGGTTATCTTGCACCTGTTTGGTGTTGTAGTATATCTTTGAGCAGTTTTTGGTCAAAAATTCTTTAATAGATTTAGGAAAATGTGAATGGGAAAGCCATAGGAATCAAAAAAAGTTGAGATTTTTCTTCCTCCTTCCGCTTCTAATGTCACAGCTAGCCAATGTTCACCCGGCATGTGTTTAGGATGGGTATTGTCAATAAACATGGCAGGCCGCACCATCCATTTCTCCATAGGTAATTCATCACAAGCCAACACTCCGCAAAATTGTTTTCCAATCAGTCGGCTCATGAGCCCTTCCAACTCTTGGGTAGTCATGTCTTTGCTCAACGATCCTTAATAATAATCTACTAAAACCTGTCTTCGGCTATTCACCTCCAAGATTGAATCAGAGCAGGCATAAACAATCATGCTAACGGTACAGGCTAAAGGTGTACGGAAACGCATCTCCAACCTGAGGTTACCTTGGGACACCACCGAAAGATTTCCCAAGGTGTCATCATCAGGGGATAAATTGAAAGCATACATTGTGTAACCCTCTGCAAAATCATTTCTGTCAATAGGTAAATAGAGATCTTTTAGATGCCTCCCGGTAGCCAGGAATAGATTGTAAAATTCTCGCACAGATATGTTGTTATTAAATTGCGGTTGGAAAGCCTTAGCAGGGACCTGACGTCCGTCCTGACACAGAGCTACATACTCTGCATTGAAGTGTTGACAATTAAATGGGTTTTTATTTAAGCTGCCCGTATTGGAGGCGTGATCAACCAAACCTATAACCACACGTAAAGGGCCTAGAAATAGGTTTTCTTGACTGCAGATTCTGCTGCCCACAGGTATGCTAAAGGTTTTCATGGTAATTCTTTGGAGAGGGTAAAGGGCATTTCCTTTCATCAAAGCCTGTGAGTGACCCAGACGAACGGCCGGAGATACAGACACTTTTTTAATAAAAAGCGTGGCCCCCAACACTTTTAAGCTAAAGTCCCCGTCCGTTGCAGACATTAGGCAAAACTCATCCTTGGCCCTGGTTAATTTTAGTCTTAAATCAACCGCATTTAAGAGTAAACGTTCTTGAAAGAAAATGTCAGAGTGTATAGGGCCTAGCAGATGAAACTCTCAAGATTCTGCACAGTAGCGAGCCCGTGCCTCCAGTCCTTTATTTGCACCGATGGATGGGTCTGTCGATTCCATAGAGGCTCCTGCAGTATCCTTGCTAAACAGCCCTGCGCTGAATTGGGTCTTGAGAGTGTCTTCAGAGTAGTTGAGTAAGCATTCCATGATGGCCCGGTATGGGTATGTGGCACTGCTTTGACTGATTAGACGTTCCCCCAAAGTCACATCCACTTGGGAGAAGATGGTGGCCACGGGGTAATTAATGAGACTCACTTTGGCATCGTTTGCAATATCAGTACCATCTCTTTTGGTCACTTTTAGACGCAAATGCACCAAGGTGTTGTTGAGGTCCAGATAGTTGTCACCGTGGCCTGGTATAAAAAACTCTATGGGCCCGTTGTCTGTAATGGCAGAGAGTGGGGCTATCTCCACATAACTGGACCTCTCTACTGAATGTTGGGTTAAGGGGGCCGTGAAAAGATCGAGCTCTGTCTTTATAGCTTCAGAGGACATGCGGTGTAAAAGAGCCATGGTGCTTGTTCTTTTAGAAAATACTTCAGAGTATTCTTTTTACAGTTTTTGGTCCAGATCTCCTCACTTTACCCCGTCTTTGACTAACTGAGTTTCTTTTAACCGTTAACCTCCGTTTTTTAGGCGCAGGCCTGCGCCTTATACCCGGAGGTCTCTTTTTTGGTCTTCGAGACAACATCATCAACCCTGAGCCTTCTTGACTCTCGACATCTGGTGACGCCCTTCGGGTCATAGCATTGGCTACAACCTCACTTACTATATTTTTTGCTGCTGATTTTAAATGCGGTTTGGCTATGCTGAGGCCTCTCTTCATAAACGGTAAAACCATCCTAAAGAGGTTACGAAATATACCTCCTATCCCCGAACCATACATGGTGGGGGAACCATAATAGCCGGGTAACCCATTACCCACTTGATCAACATAGTATGAGACATACCGGTTAGGGTTGAGATGTCGGTGTTCCATAATTTTAATTTAGATGTCTTATGTATATAAAATATATAATACTAATATTATATATGTAGAGAGGTTTTGGTGGGTCTAAAGTGGATTTTTACAATCGTTTTACCATAAGTATATTCAATGTTTTCGTTCTGATCCGTTTTCAGCTCAACAAGAATGTTTTCAATATATTTCTTGCTTACAGGTACGTAGTGTGGCTTGTCGTAGGTGACAGTGACTATGTCCCCATCCTTTCCGTCTATATGAACCGTTCTCAGGAGTGGCACACAGCTGTCTCTGACCCTTTGATAGGATATGATGTCGGTATACACAAATATGTTGTAAAATCCTGCATGTATATCCGCGGGGAATGGGAATAATTTATCTGTCACATACGTCCATTTATCGGGACCCATCCCCAACATGTATGCTAAGTTACCGCCGGTCTTTATCCCCCCGGAAGCATCTCCTGAGATTTGTACACGTTTATGTATAGGGTTGTACATCAGGAATATTTCCATCCTGTTCTGCGATAGGCGTTCATTCAACTCGGAGACGATCCTGTCGATGGTTCTATAGAACCCTTTTTTAACCTTAATGAGTTGTGCAGGTTCCGATAACTTTTTGAAATAAAAATCACGGTCCTTATCTTTGATATTATACCAGCTATGGGGGTATGTAATCTCGCTGAGACCTACTTCCCAGGCCTCGGATAACTCTATAGGCTTTGGAAAATTGGTTGTATAATTCGAACTCTGATTATTACGATATATATGTGCGGACGCATTACTGGGGAGAGTCAGGTAGAAGCCGCTGTGTTCCATTATGTACTCCGGTGTACACACGAATGAGGATGTATTTTATCATGCCTGGGGGTTTAAATTAACCCCCAATGCCTCCAACACATCCTGCTCTAATACCCAGCTGTTGAATTTTTGGGGCCAGTTTTTCCAGCGGACCAACACCCATTTTTGACCCTTTTCTCTCTTTTGATCTAGAATCTCCTCCACGTGGAACACCTGTACCTTCTGTAATTCCTTCTCATAAAAAGATCCCTCTATAAGTTCCCCGTCATAATCTTTTAATGTGTAGACCGGGGGTATGCGCGGCAGACATTCTGTAATCGTGAAAAGCTCGGCACTGTATCCTTGCATGTATTTTTTATCGAAAACACCCCTCAACTTGGATATACGAACCAAGTCCCCCACAGGGAATTTAAAATTAATTTTTCTCTTACAGCGAAGGGGGAGCAAACCATACAGATTTTTAAAGACTTGAAATGAGTTTTCCGAAGAGACCTCGGAGGGTTTCATCCTTATACTCTTATGATAACTATTGTTATACCCAATTACTAAATCTTGAACTATATCGATATATCTATGCGTGTTGTGCGCTGTAAAATAGCGCTCCTTCAGAGTTCTGTTAAAGCGTTCAACAACTGAAGCTTTCAAATCTGAGCCAGTAGCAAAATGTACTATATTGTGCTTCTTCATGAGTTTCTGAAAAGTCTTATTAAAAAATTATTTTCCGCCATCAGTCTGCACTTTCTTCGGGGCGCCTCCTTCCTTCAAGATAGATTCAAAGGCCCTGGTTACTTCTGCACCACCCTTATTTTTTAAGACCCGGACAAAAGCTATTTTAGAGAAAATATCTATAACCGTTAGCATGTAGCAATTTCCCTCATTTATATCTGCAAGGGCCTGCATGTCACATAGATCTGCCTGAAATTGGGACAATGGTTGGGTAGAAAAAACTATATTTCTGGGAAAATGTTTTCTTACCGGCTTATGCAGAGTGTGCGCATCCTGCTCTGATAGCCACTCATTTACTTTAGCATCGCTTAACCGGCTACCTGTTTCTTCGGCTATAGCTCTCTGTAAACGTTCCTTACCCCCATAAGACCCCGGGTTAGAGGGATTATAATAAATGTTTTTCAACACCTGCTCTGCCATCCTTCTTGCCTCTCTGAGGTACAATAACGTTAATGAGCCACTTTCAAATAACGACAACAGTTCAATTTCATTTTGGGGGTTTTTATTTTCAAGAAAACAGTATGTCTTACGCATACAGACAATTCAGAATTCGTTGCAGGATACATGTCCCCGCTTTCTCAATGACCGCATCATGCAAAACCCTGTATATTTGGTTGAGATTAACCTGTTTGTTTCGCTGAATTTTTACAACACACACATCCGCTATAAAAGGATATAAACAACAAATATGATACATGTTACAATTAAATGGTGTTTCAAACAAATAAAGTAAAATCTTAGACAAGGTTGTTTCTAGTTCTTCAGAATCACAACCAAGCCGGGTTACCATTTGTGTCCATTGTAGATACTCGCCCGCATGTCGTACATGATTCATGATTTGTTCCATTTTCAACACCCGCTCTACATTAGTCCCGGAATTGTGGATTGTGTAGAACGATACATTGTTCAATTTATTTTCAATAATTTGATGCATAACAATTGTAGGTTCTCTCAAAAGAAAAAATGTGTTTAATCTCTCTAACCTCGTATACACATAGTTACCCATTGCTCTACATCTAAATAACAAAAATGTCACTCGGTCTCTTGGGGTTTATTGAGCCAGAAAGTCATCACATCAGCCACCACAGCCTCCCGGTATTTGTTATCGTCCAACTCGCCTCCTTCAGTTCGTGTAGGAATGCCTCGGTTACCCCGTAAACTCTGGGGATAGACGGCACAAGGCCCATAGCCTCCAGGGCTCTGACCAGCGATGGTATAAACTGGCAGGACCAAAGTCTTTTCACCAGCGCCTCAAAATTGTTGAAGAAGTAGTATCTTGGGGGGTCGTATAGGCATGGATGCCTGCGCTGGCTGGGGTGATTAATCTCACAACCGATGCATTTTTCTCGTATATATTCTCCAATCACCACGTCTAAAAGCGTGGCTACAGAGGCCTTGGTGGTGTCCACAAAAATAGTACTGACCACCCCATCAAACACGTCCTCAGGCTGTGTACATGTAGGGGGTGTCGAGGGTCTTGCCAGGGGGGAGTAGAATGTAGGGCTGCGCGGTATACAGTCCTTAGTGCCGGGCTCCCATGACGTTTCGGAGTTCTGGTATGCGTTAGGAATATCCATGGTTAATGCGTAGGTTAAGAACTGTAGGTTTTAAAGGACCCTCCTTTTATTGTTGAACCAGCCCTCGGGGGTATCTGGGCGTGGTTAACTACGTAGCTTACCTAGTTTTCTTCGGGGACTGCCCATTCTAACGATGTACCTTCTTGGGGCTGCTTTGAGTCGTAATCCTCCGGATTCGTATAGATTATGCACTTCTTTAGCCGAACAATGCTCTGGTGCTGTTGGCTCTGTACAAACAGAGCGTCCAACACCTCCAACATTTTCAATTCCAATAAAGGCCAACTTTTAAAGGGAATAAGCATTCTAAGCCTAAAATCACCGACCAAACCGCCATCCCTGATGTTTTGTTTGCGGATTTCCTCGGTGCTGATATAGAACTCCACGCAGCCACAGGGAAGTCCATTCTTTCTCTGTATTTTCACCCGGTGAAATACTCTTCCAGAGGTGTCCGGGGTACCTTCCCAACGGGTCTCGTAGCCTGTGAACACGCTGTAACCCTTGGTGATACGGCTCAGTTCGGGACACAAAACCTGGCGAAAAACAGTCCAGTCTTCAACCCCATAGGCCACTCCTAATGTCTGGTTGGTATATTCTTCTCCTTCGGTTACCGTATAGAGCTTCACGCTACAGGCCAAGTAATCAAACAGATACCCCCATTGCTGGCCGTTAGACATCGGCACTTCATCTTTCAGCGCAGTTGCGGGCGGTATCTGGGTTCTATACACATTTAGAAACCGCTTTTTTGGAGCATCGTATATTGCGGCTGTATACTTTGCCCTTTCTCTATGTTTCAGACGCGGTCCTGCTTCAGTTGCTACAGTCATCACAGCTTTGCCACTGATCACAAAATCCATGTTTAAAAAATAGCGTTTACGGTTCTGGGTTCAAAAACCTTGTTCTGGACATTTATAATGCATATGCCACAGCCCAGGACATTCCTGCTTCATCAGATAAACATATGGGCGATAAATCTGGGGGGTCATACCCGGTCCAAAAGTTCAAACACAACAACCCCAGTTCAACCAGGCCCCTAGACATCCATCAACAGGACTACTTCAAAGGATGACATATAGATCTGAAATAACACACCCTAACACGTGACCACAGGAACAGGGGGGACGGGGAGGGGGCACATATTCGGACACGCACAGGTCATCATGACGTAAGGTCATCAATCAATCATTTTGACGCGTGCCGTCTACTTTAATCTCTCTCTAACCGACTTGCCAAAACTATAGTTTGTCAACAAGAAATTCGTGGAGTGGTTGAAAAACGAGTTTTAATGACTCAAACGTAAGTGTATGTAAACTTCCGACTTTAACTGTATCTACAGCATAACACAATCATCCAAACTGGAAAAATGTAGGCTACATTTGTCCTAGAGGTAACTGATTGACCCTAACACAAGAGGTCATATTTGTATAACTCTCAGCTAAAAATCTACAATATGAATTAGCTAATATAATTTACTATTTATAATGAATCACATTCCGGGTGAGTTCACCATTGATCAAAATAATTGAGTAAATTGAGTAAAACACTCTCTAGAAATAGAACGTAATCTGAGGATGGGTAGTTTCTCAGGGATGCCATGCTTTTTTCCCTCACAGAAACCAAAGATAATGAGAGAAGACAAGACGAGTTTGGTCTGTTTATAATATGTACAGTATGTTCAAGTGGGTGTGTCATCTACCATCGTTCACATCCCACAATTCATTTCCGGAAGTTCTCAAAAAGTGAGTGAACCCTTACTCATCTCATTTTGTTTTAACATCTTTGGTCCACCAGACGATTACGTGAAACCCAGAATGCATTGTATGTCAACAAGCATGGCTCCACACACAGCTGGAATTAGCTTAGCCCATCATAATCAGTACAACCTTCAAAAAAGTATTTTACACATATAGTATGTGCCCATTACAATCTATGCAAGAATTGGAATGCATGATTTGTCACAGGTAATTGAAAACATATGGATAAAACAGTAAATATATATATAATTACCACACAAAACATTTTCTGATAGTTATTTATTGATACAAGTGGCGCGTGACGGCAGTCAATCACGTAACCTCTCACTCCCACTCTGAGCCATTCAGTGTGGTTGTTTATGTATGTAGCTAGTGAGCTAAGCTGTAGCATTAACAATGTCTCTCAAAAGGAGACAACTCACAAATGCAGAAATTCTGGAGATTTTTTGTTAATTCTGACAATGAGTCTGAGTATGAATGTCAGGAATCAGATTCTGACAGTGACAGTGAGGAGCTGAACTCCAACCTTGTAGCCATTGAGAACCCTGAATCTGAGGACCCCTTGTCCACTGACGAAGTCCCAGGTCCCTTTGAAGATGCTGGTGGTGATGGAGGTAGACAGACAGTGGATGAAGTACAGGAGTTCTGTGGTAGCTGGAAGGCCGCCAGCCATTTCACCCCTCCTGGCCCTGCTGTTTGCTTTGATGTGTCCCAGTCTGGAGTGCAACGCCCCTTGCCATTTCCAACTGAGGCAGAGTGCTTCAAGTTGTTTCTAACAGAGGAGCTGGTGGGAGACATAGTAGAGGAGACCAATTGCTATGCCTTGGAGCTACAGGAGAAGAGAGAGCCAGGAGTGGGGGGAAACTCGCTAAATGGGTGACAACCACATTTGTGAAATGTATACCTTCCTGGTGACAATCCTTCTCATGGGGATAGTAAAGAAGAACTCCCTAAGAGAATACAGGAGCACAGATCCTATGTTTGCAACTCCCTTCTTTGCCACCCTCTTTTCCCAAGACCGCTTCTTAGTTCTGCTGTGATGCCTGCATTTCGTCAACAATGCTAATGCCATCCTATCCTAATGCCAACAATGCTAATGCCAACAATGCTAATGCCATCCACCAGCCTGACATCAGCATTTGGTCGGGTCTTTGTGCCATACAAGGACCTATGCTTTGATGAGTCCGTGATGTTATTGAAAGGTAGGCTGGCGTGGAAAGGATGCAAGGGATACACTTGTATGTGGACAATTGCTACAGTAGTCCCACACTCTTCCAGCATCTGATCTACAACAGCACAGGGGCCAGTGGAACAGTCAGGTCGAACAGGAAGGGGATGCCGGCATTCGGATGCAGGAAGATGCAGAGAGGGTAGGTGGAGTTCAAGGAGAACGGTCAACAGCTGGCAGTAAAGTGGCATGCCAAATGACACATCCATGTCCTCTCCACTATCCAGACAGCAACCATGTCGGCCACATGGAAGGTGGAGAGAAAAACCACAACAGACTGAGTGCTAGACTATAAGGGGGGCAGTGGATAAGGCGGACATGATAAACAGCTTTGAGGAATGCACTTAGAAAACGACTAAGTGGTCTAAGAATATATTTAACGTCGTGAGAGCTGCTGGAGGAGCCCCACACCCCTCGGCGCCCATCCACTGGGGGTTGTCCTGCTGCGGACAATCCCCTACTCCTCACTGCACTGCATTTTCCCTTTAAAGTCACTCAAACTGCTGCTCAAGGTGGTCGCACACAGAGGCACTGCAAAGTATGCCTGTCTGGCACCAGGAGAAGTAAGCAGAGGAAGTTGACAAAATACATGTGTTTAGCTTGTGATACACCTCTATGTATTTCACCGTGCTTTCATATGCTCAAGCACAATTGAGCACATCTGCAGCAATTAGTGACTGACTGACCAGACAGGTGACTTGACAGGTGACCAGCCATGATACTATGCCTTTAGAGGTGGGGGGGTGGAAATGCAGTTGTTGTTCAGTTACTGCATGAATTTTAAATATGGGTTATGCATATTCAGTTTTTTTTCCCTCTAGAAAAACAGGTAGTTGTTGTTGTTCAACCAACCACCACCAATTCTGCAACAAAGTAGACGACTATTACATATATGTGTTTTCATCCAGTAAAATTGTTCAGGAGTGTACACTAGAATACAAAAGCTGGCCTCAATCTTCAGCTTGAAAAATGTTCAGCTCCAGTTCCAGTTCTGATATTGGCAAATACTGTTTGTGGTTTGTGAAAGTACAGAATAAAGAGGAATTATTAAGTAGAATATAGCAATAAAACAATATTACAAAGAAGTGCCAGAATAAACACTACGACAAAAATAGTATATTGGATTGACAAAATCACAAATTTGAGTTATCACAGTAAGAAACAGTAACTTTTGAGCTCCACAAGTTTTTATATTTTTGATTTTATATTTTTCTTAACCTCAAATTCAACATACTCTCCTGCAACCTGCCTTACCCAATGTTGCATGGACATGCTCATTACTTTAGAACCGGAACCCCCAACAGAAGCTAGCCAGCTAACTAGCTACTAGCTAGTAGTCAGCGAACCACTGCTAGCAGTCATCAGCTAACATTTAGCCCGGACAACTCCTGCCAGTCTGCACAGCGCGATTCAAACCAGAGCATATTGGACTTCTTCTTCTCCATATCTCTGGATTCCTATCGCAAGCTCTGAACCTTTTCACCTGGATCATCGCAGCTAGCTGTTATCCGAGTGGCTACTTCTGGCTAACGTCTCTGTCCCGAAGCAAGCACCAATTAGCCTGGAGCTAGCCTATGCTAAGTCCATCTACTGGCTAGCTCAAGAGGTTCATCAGCAACTCGTTGGGCTACAATACCTATTTTGCCAATTCTCCTTGACACCTTTTACTTCAGATACTGAGCCCTGCCGATTCATCACGACTGGACTATCGATGTAATCCGCCCGAGGGGTTTTTTCAACAGGCTCCTCCGTTGTGATGTCCCCTGAATGCCCATCTGCTAGCCTGCTAGTTGCGACCCTCTAGCTGTCTAGAGCATATCGGACTGTTAGCTGAAGAGGTCCATCAGCCAATTTCTTGGGCTACAATTACTTTTTTGCCAATTGGCCTGGACCCTTTACTACAAGGAGCCCTGCTGATCCATCACGACTGGTCTGCCGACGTAACCGCACGAGGCGGCTAGAACAGACTTCACCATTGCAACATCCCTATAAGGCCCTGCTGCTAGCCTGCTATCCATGGCTGCCATCTACTCACTGGACCTCCATGATCACTCAGCTATGCATGCCTCTCTTTAAAGTCAATATGCCTTGTCCATTGCTGTTTTGGTTAGTGATAATTGTCTTATTCCACTGTAGAGCCTCCAGTCCTGCTCAATATGCCTTAGCGAACCCTTTTGTTCCACCTCCCACACATGCGGTGACCTCACCTGGTTTAAATGATGTCTCTAGAGACAATACCTCTCTCATCGTCAATCAATGCATAGGTTTACCTCCACTGTACTCACATCCTACCATACATTTGTTTGTACATTATGCCTTGAATCTATTCTACCGTGCCCAGAAACCTGCTCCTTTTACTGTCTGTTCCAAACGCACTAGACAACCAGTTATTATACCTTTATCCAACTCCTCTGTTCCTCTGGTGATGTAGAGGTTAATCCAGGCCTTGCAGTGCCTAGCTCTGTAACCGTAAAAGCCTTGGTTTCATGCATGTTAACATTAGAAGCCTCCTCCATAAGTTTGTTTTATTCACTGCTTTAGCATACTCCGGATAACCCTGATGTCCAAGCTGTGTCTAAATCCTAGCTTAAGAAGGCCACCAAAAATCCTGAAATTTCCATCCCTAACCTTAACATTTTCCGACAACATAGAACTTCCAAAGGGGGCGGAGTTGCAATCTACTGCAGAGTTCTGTCTTACTATCCAGGTCTGTGCTCAAACAATTTGAGCTTCTACTTTTTTTTAAATCCACCTTTCCAGAAACAAGTCTCTCACTGTTGCCGCTATAGACCACCTTCTAACCCCAGCTGTGCCCTGGACACCATATGTGAATTGATTGCTCCCATCTATCTTCAGAGCTCATGCTGTTAGGTGACCTAAACAGGGACATTCTTAGCACCCCTGCCATCCTACAATCTAAGCAAGAAGCCTTCAATCTCACAAAAGTTATGAACCTACCAGGTACAACCCCAAATCCGTAAACACGGGCACCCTCATAGATATCATCCTAACCAACCTGCCCCCCAAATAGACCTCTGCTGTCTTCAACCAGGATCTCAGCGATCACTGCCTCATTGCCTCCGTCTGTAATGGGTCTCTGGTCAAACAACCACGCCTTATCACTGTCAAACACTCCCTAAAACACTTCAGCAAGCAGGTCTTTCTAATCGACCTGGCCCGGGTATGATATTGACCTCATTCCGTCAGTATAGGATACAGGGTTATTCTTTAAAAGTGCTTTCCTCGCCATCTTAAATAAACATACCCCATTCAAAAAATGTAGAACCAGGAACAGATATAGCCCTTGGTTCACTCCAGACCAGACTGCCCTTGACCAGCACAAAAACATCCTGTGGCGTACTGCACTACCTTCGAATAGCCCCCGCGTTATGCAACTTTTCAGGGAAGTTAGAAACCAATATACACAGGCAGTTAGGAAAGCAAAGGCTAGCTTTTTCAAACAGAAATTTGCATCCTGTAGCACATCCTGTTTGCACACCAGTATCACTACTTACACACCATCATCTGCATCTGCTCATCTATCACTCCAGTGTTAATCTGCTAAATTGTAATTACTTCGCTACTATGGCCTATTTATTGCCTTACCTCCTCATGCCATTTGCACACACTTGTCTCGGTTGCACTGCTTTGCTTTATCTTGGCCAGGTCGCAGTTGTAAATGAGAACTTGTTCTCAACTAGCTTAGCTGGTTAAATAAAGGTGAAATGTAAAAAAAAAAAAATCCAAAAAGTTCTGGGACACTGTAAAGTCCATGGAGAGTAAGAGCACCTCCACCCAGCTACCCACTGCACTGAGGCTAGGAAACACTGTCACCACCGACAAATCCCCGATAATTGAGAATTTCAATAAGCATTTTTCTACGTCTATCCATGCTTTCTAACTGGCATCCCATACCCCGGTAAACAGGTTTGGTTTCTCAAAGGACCGCTTCGCCTGGTTCACAAACTACTTCTCAGACAGAATACAGTGTGTCAAATCGGAGGGCCTGTTGTCCGGACCTCTAGCAGTCTCTATGGGGGTGCGACAGGGTTCAATTCTCGGGTCTACTCTTTTCTCTGTATACATCAATGATGTCGCTCTTGCTGCTGGTGATTCTCTGATCCACCTCTATACAGATGACAGCATTCTGTATACTTTTGGCCCTTATTTGGCCACTGTGTTATCTAACCTCCAGATGAGCTTCAATGCCATACAACTCTCCTTCCGTGGCCTCCAACTGCTCTTAAATGCAAGTAAAACAAATGCATGCTCTTGCTGCCCGCACCTGCCCGCCTGTCCAGCATCACTACTCTGGACGGTTCTGACTTATTAAGTCTTCATTGAAGACTCATCTCTTCAGTAGGTCCTATGATTGAGTGTAGTCTGGCCGAGGAGTGTGAAGGTAAACGGAAAGGCACTGGAGCAACGAACAGCCCTTGTTGTCTTTGCCTGGCCGGTTCCCCTCTCTCCACTGGGATTCTCTGCCTCAAACCCTATTACAGGGGCTGAGTCACTGGCTTACTGGTTTTCTTCCATGCCGTCCCTAGGAGGGGTGTGTCACTTGAATGGGTTGAGGGGGGCTAGGGGGGGGCTAGGGTCAGTCTGTTATGTCTGGAGTATTTCTCCTGTCTTATCCGGTGTCCTCTGTGAATTTAAGTATGCTCTCTCTAATTCTCTCTTTCTTTCTTTCTCTCCCTCGGAGGACCTGAGCCCAGGACCATGCCCCAGGACTACCTAGCCTAATGACTCCTTGCTGTCCCCAGTCCACCTGGCCGTGCTGCTGCTCCAGTTTCAACTGTTCTGCCTGTGGCTATAGAACCCTGACCTTTTCACCGGACCTGTCCCAGACCTGCTGTTTTCAACTCTCTAGAGACAGCAGGAGAGGTAGGGATACTCTGAATGATCGGCTATGAAAAGCCAACTGACATTTACTCCTGAGGTGCTGACCTGTTGCACCCTCGACAACTACTGTGGTTATTATTATTTGACCATGTTGGTCATTTTGAGCATTTCAACATCTTGGCCATGTTCTGTTCTAATCTCCACCAGGGAAAGCCAGAAGAGGACTGGCCACCCCTCATAGCCTGGTTCCTCCCTAGGTTTCTTCCTAGGTTTTGGTCTTTCTAGAGAGCTTTTCCTAGCCACTGTGCTTCTATACCTGCATTGCTTGCTGTTTGGAGTTTTAGGCTGGGTTTCTGTACAGCACTTTGAGATATCAGCTGATGTAAGAAGGTGTAATGGTTTTCTTCTGGTGAAAGGGAGGCGGACCAAAACGCAGCATGGTTATTTATAATCATCTTTAATAAAGATGATAACGTGAACAATATACTTATACAAAACCGAAACCAGTCCTAACTGGTGCAAAACACAGAGACAGGAACAATCACCCACAAGAGACCTAAAGAATATGGCTGCCTAAATATGGTTCCCAATCAGAGACAACGATAACCACCTGCCTCTGATTGAGAACCACTCCAGGCAACCATAGACTTACCTAGAATACTTAACTAAACACAATCCCATAAACTACAAAACCCCTAGACAAAACAAACCACATGAATCACCCATGTCACACCCTGGCCTAACCAAAATAATAAAGAGAACACAGAATACTAAGACCAGGGCGTGACAGAAGGGCTATATAAATACATTTGATTTGATTTACGTAACAATCACATTTTGGAATGGAGAGAATGTTCTAAGATTACTTGCATAAAAAAGTTACGCTGGGGCAACCGTTAGGGATATTTGGAACTCACGCATGAAAGGGTTAATCCTGTATTGTCGCTTTGCCTGTTTGAGGGTTCATCTGAGGGTGTAGCAGGATTTCTTATAAGTATACGGATTAGTGTCCAGCTCTTTGATAGCGGCAGCTCTAGCCTTTAGCTCAATCCGGAAGTTGCCTGTAATCCATGGCTTCTGGTTGGGATAAGTATGTACGATCACTGTGGGGACGACGTCGTCGATGCACTTATTGATGAAGCCGATGACTGAGGTCGTATACTCCTCAATGCCATTGGATGAATCCCGGAACAAATTCCGATCTGTGCTAGCAAAACAGTGATATAGCGTAGCATCCGCATCATCTGACAACTTCTGTATTGATCGAGTCACTGATATAATTATGGTCAGATTTGCCAAATGGAGGGAGAGGGAGAGCTTTGTATAGGTCTCTGTGTGTGAACTAAAGGTGGTCTAGAATTTTTTTTTCCTCTTGTTGCATGTGTGATATGGTGGTAGAATTGAGGTAAAAATGGATTAAAGTTTGCCGGCAATGAAGTCCCCAGCCACTAGGAGTGCCGCTTCTGGATGAGCATTTTCTTGTTTGCTTATGGTCTTTATACAGCTGGTTGAGTGCGGTCCTTGTGCCAGCATCGGTTTGTGGTGGTAAATAGACAGCTGAAAATAATATAGATGAGAACTCTCTTGGTAGATAGTGTGGTCTACAGCTTATCATAAGTTACTCAAACCTCAAGTTAGCAATACCTCGAGACTTCTTTAATATCAGACATTGCGCACTAGCTGTTATTAACAAAGAGACACACACCTCTGCCCCTCGTCTTACCAGACGTAGCTTCTCTGTCCTGCTGAAGAATGACAAATTCCGCCAGCTCTATATTATCCAAGTTATCGTTCAGCCATGACTCGGTGAAACATAAGATATTACAGTTTTTAATGTCCCATTGGTAGGATAGTCTTGATCGTATGTCATCCATTTTGTTTCACAGGGATTGCACGTTGGCCAATAGAACGGATGGTAGTGGAGGTTTACTCATTTGCCTCTGCCCCCTTTTTCACCATATTTTCTTCACGCAAATTACCAGGATTTGGGCCCGGTCCCGAGAAAGCAGTATATCCTTTGCGTCGGACTCGTTAATTAAAAAAGCTTTGTCCAGTTCGAGGTGACTATCGCTGTTCTGATGTCCTGTAGTTCTTTTCGGTCATAAGAAACAGTAGCAGCAACATTATGTACAAAATAAGTAAAAAAATAAGTTACAAACAACGTGAAAAAACAAACAAAACAGCACAGTTGGTTAGGAGCCTGTAAAACGGCGCCATTTTCACACTTTTGGAGTTAACTTCCAAACAACAACGTGGAGTTTTGAAGAGTGCACATTCACAAGTACGTAATTAGAGCCCAGTGAGCCTCCAACATTTCTAATCTTGGACACCCAGCGCATCTGTCCACGAGAGATTATATCCTTGTGACAGTTGTTACTCAATCGGATGGAGCTAAGAACAAACAAAACAATAAATGTGTGAATTTAGTGGAAACTTTCTTACACCTCTGTAATTGCCACATGTTGTTGTTACGGTGTAAGTGTGAGTTATTACACTGTAACAAGTATTGTAGTTAATTGTAATTACACATGTAAATACACTGTCATAAGGACTCCTTAAAATGAAGTGTTACCCATTTTATAACAGTTTTTCTCCTTTATTGGAAACAGTTCTGTTAGTTTCAATTTGAGATTACATTATAGGGACTATGGTACAAAATGACCTGTCTTGCTTAAGCTGGTCACATTTGCACCTTAGCATTGTCAAGTTGTTGACTTTTGCACATTGTCCCTGTCAAAATACAAATACATAAACATTTATGTTGGTGAGAATGAATGTCGTTGTTGGTACATTAAGCATGCACGGTGTTATGGTTTCTGTCCTGCCCTCAGACGTTCTCTCGGGCATCTGGTTTAGAGCAGATTTGAGTGCTGCCTGATTACTGACTGTGTGACTGTGTGCTGCCGGCCTGCCTCATCAGGATTTACAGCTGTGAGATTGAGAGCTTTCCAGTTGCACTGAGCCCTCTGCCCTCTGGCAGGTACACAGTCATGGGAGAGGGTGTGTGTATGTGTGTTTTCCCACATGTGCATGTGTGCACATGCATATGTGTGTGTGCGTTTGTGCGTCCGTGTGTCTGTCTGTTTAAGAGGGTGCGCATGTGTGTATGATTTATTATTTTTAATCATTCTAAAATGGATCATTAGATGTACGACTTCTACAGTGGCCAAATGCTTTTGGATATCAGCCTAATATAGCGCAAATGCTCTGCAGCCTCATACTGTAGCTTTTCAGTGTTTGCTGTGTTCCTAACTAGTAGGAATGGCTCTAAAATAGTCTATTCATGTAAAGAATTGGGATAGAGAACAAATTGCCACTCTACATTCCAAAATCCTAACTGATTGAGAAATTATGAGCAGTTAATCTCTCTATAAATGCAGCTTACACTCCCAATGAGAGGTTCAGAGTGGAAACAAACAACAAATGGGTTCGCTGCCCTAGAGCCTGATCTTCCTGCACCTTTTGTCGCTGGGGGTACCTGTGTCTGCGGCCGCTGTGCCTACTCCTTCTCCTTCCCCTACGATTCCATCCCTGCTCTGGATCGTGCGGGGCTTCTCCATCTGATGGAAGCCTGCACCATCCTGTGAAGCGTGGGAGAGGATTTCCTCGTCCTTTTTGCCAGCCGTGATTTTCGGCAGCTCCATGGTAAGAAATGTGACTGTTCCTGGTGCAAAAACAATGTCCTATCCCGGAGCTTGAGTAAATGACATTACTAAACTGCTTCCGAATGTACTACACCTGGATATCGACATCGATTCTATCGTAGTCCACATGGGTTTTAATGACATTATGAAGGGCAGCTCTGAACAGTTGAAACTGGATTTCAAAGAGCTGATTGACTCTCTGCTAGACACCACCAAAATACACATTTTGGTACCTTTTGGAAGCAAAACACGTTTTATAAGGAGGATAGGATCAACCCAAATCATTTGGGTTCCTGGATCCGTTCACAGCATTATAAGGCTGCGTTGAGACAATGACTTATCAATGACCCAAGTCAAGCTTAGTTAAAGTGCGCCTGTTTACTATAATCCGCTCTCCTGCACTTGACTTCGCCTCCCATGTACATGCCTAACACATTCTTGTAAAGATTAGAGAGGATCTCATGTTAAATACTGTTGAAGTAATATGGCTTACAGGTTCATCTGCCTCACCTATAGCCCATTATTGTGGGAAGCTGCTATATACTGTACCACCAAATGCTAACAGACAGTATCTGGATTACATGTGAATGCTTGATAATGTGTATGATATCAACAGAGAGGTATCTTTTCTGGGTGATTTCAATAGACTGGCTTTCGTCAAGCTGCCCACTCAAGAAAAATCTTCAAACTGTAACCAGTGCCTGCCACCTGGTTCAGGTTTTCAGTCAACCTAGCAGGGTAATTACAAACAGCACGGGAATGAAATCATCAACATGTATTAATCACATCTTTACTAGTGCTGCAGAAATGTGCTTGAAAGCAGTATCCAGATCCATCGGATGTAGTGATCACAATATAGTAGCCATATCTAGGAAAACCAAAGTTACGAAGTCTGGGCCTAATATAGTGTATAAGAGGTCATACAATACGTTTTGTAGTGATACCTATGTTGTTGATGTAAAGAATATTTGTTGGTCTGTGGTGTATAAAGAGGAGGGTGCACAGGGTAAATAAACAGGGTGCACTTGACACATTTATGAAATTGCTTATTTCAGTTACTTATCAGCATGCACCCATTAAGAAAATGACTGTAAAAACGGTTAAGTATACTCTCTCTAATTCTCTCTTTCTCTCTCTCGGAGGACCTGAGCCCTAGGACCATGCTTCAGGACTACCTGGCATGATGACTCCTTGCTGTCCCCAGTCCACCTGGCCTTGCCGCTGTTCCAGTTTCAACTGTTCTGCCTGCGGCTATGGAACCCTAAACTGTTCATTTCTACTCTTGAAGTGCTGTCCTGTTGCACCCTCTACAACCACTGTGATCTCCACCCGGCACAGCCAGAAGAGGACTAGCCACCCCTCATAGCCTGGTTCCTCTCTAGGTTTCTTCCTAGGTTTTGGCCTTTCTAGGGAGTTTTTTTTCCTAGCCACCGTGCTTCTACACCTGCATTGCTTGATGTTTGGGGTTTTAGGATGGGGCTATATAAATAGATTTGATTTGATAGAGGACTGAGGGTCATCCAAATATTGAAAGTGTGTAAATAGTTACCCATGTTATTTTGTAAATGTATATATATATTTTTTTCATATTTTTTAATCAATAATTATTATTTTTCCATTTTTTAAAAAAAAATTCAATTTTTTTTCTCCATTTTTTTTGTGGGGGGGGGGTGTTAAAATACCATTTTGGCATTTTGTATATAGTTATTTGTTTCAAAATGTATACCTTCACCAATTGTGCCACTTGGGTACATTTGGGCTACTTGTGTGGGACACCTGGGTGACTTCATGATAAATGTCATGTAGCCCACTCATTTTGGAAGTTATCATTCTGAAACTTTGCACAAGTACTGTTGCCCTCTTATATTTTTCACTGAAATTATCCTCAACATCCTATCTGAATGTTTGTTTTATCTTGTTCATTTTAAAGATGATGATACAAATGATGTTTTATCTAAACCAGATCTATTGTGTGTTATTCCCCTACATTCAATTCACATTTACACACACTTCAGAGTGTTTTCTTTCAAATGGTACCAAGAATATGCATATCCTTGGTTCTGTGCCTGAGCTACAGGCTGTTAGATTTGGGTATGTCTTCAGGCGAAAATTGCACAAATTAGGGGGGGGAGCTGCAAGAGGTTTTAATGGAAGTCTCTCCAACATAATCCAGGTAGAATCAGGAATTCCCCAGGGCAGCTATCTAGGCCCCTTACTTTTTCAATCTTTACTAACGTGGATGACTCAACACTATACATGTCAACTACTATAGCAACTGAAATGACTGCAACACTAAACTAAGAGCTGCAGTTAGTTTCAGAATGGGTGGCAAAGAATAAGTTAGTCCTAAATATTTCAAAAATTAAAAGCATTGTATTTGGGAGAAATCATTCACTAAACATTAAACCTGAACTAAATCTTGTAATAAATAATGTGCAAATTGAGCAAGTTGAGGTACTTGGAGTAACTGCTTGGAGTAACCCTGGATTGTAAACTGTCATGGTCCAAACTCATTGATATAACAGTAGCTAAGATGGGAAGAAGTCTGTCCATAATAACGCGTTGCTCTACCTTCTTAACTTATTCTGCGCTATCAACAAGGCAGGTCCTACAGGCTCTAGTTTTGTCGCACCTGGACTACTGTTCAGTCATGTGGTCAGGTGCCACAAAAAGGGACTTAGGAAAATTGCAATTGGTTCAGAACAGGGCAGCACGGCTGGCCCTTGGATGTACACAGAGAGCAAACATGAATAATATGCATATCAATCTCTCCTGGCTCAAAGTAGAGGAGAGATTGACTTTACTATTTGTATTTCTTATAGAGGTTGAAAGCACCGAGCTGTCTGTTTAAAAGACTAGCACACAGCTCAGATACCCATGCATACCCCACAAGACATGCCACCAGAGGTCTCTTCACAGTCCCCAAGCCTGTATATGGGAGGTGCACGGTACTACATGGACCCATGACAACACATAACTCTATTCCACATCAGGTAACTAATGCAAGCAGTAGAATAAGATTTTTTTAAATGATACACATGCACCTTATGGAACAGTGGGGACTGTGAAGCAACACAAACATAGGCACAAACACATGTATACACACACATGACAACATACGCACTATAAACACACGTGCACATAGATTTTGTGTTGTAGATATGTGGTAGTGGAGTATGGGCCCGAGAGCACACACTTAGTGTTGTGAATTCTGTAATGAATGTATTGTAATGTTTTTAAAATTGTATAACTGCCTTAATTTTGCCTAGACCCCAGGAAGAGTAGCCTTGCCTTGGCAGCAGCTAATGGGGATCCATAAGAAATACAAATACAAAAAGGCAAAGACTGGTTTGTGATACGTATTGGATGTTTGTTATCCTTAGGTGGCACTAACATATGTAGGGTTAGGTTAGGACTTGCTTTCGGTTTCTATAAACCCACCTGGATGTCTCATACAGTGGGGCAAAAAAGTATTTAGTCAGCCACCAATTGTGCAGGTTCTCCCACTTAAAAAGACGAGAGGCCTGTAACTTTCATCATAGGTACACTTCAACTATGACAGAAAAAATGAGAAAAAAATCCAGAAAATCATATTGTAGGATTTTTAATTTATTTATTTGCAAATGATGGTGGAAAATAAGTATTTGGTCAATAACAAAAGTTAATCTCAGTACTTTGTTATATACCCTTTGTTGGCAATGACAGAGGTCAAACGTTTTCTGTAAGTCTTCACAAGGTTTTCACACACTGTTGATGGTATTTTGGCCCATTCCTCCATGCAGATCTCCTCTAGAGCAGTGCTGTTTTGGGGCTGTTGCTGGGCAACACGGACTTTCAACTCCCTCCAAAGATTTTCTATGGGGTTGAGATCTGGAGACTGGCTAGGCCACTCCAGGACCTTAAAATGCTTCTTACGAAGCCACTCCTTCGTTGCCCGGGCGGTGTGTTGGGGATCATTGTCATGCTGAAAGACCCAGCCACGTGTCATCTTCAATGCCCTTGCTGATGGAAGGAGGTTTTCACTCAAAATCTCCCGATACATGGCCCCATTCATTCTTTCCTTTACACGGAACAGTCGTCCTGGTCCCTTTGCAGAAAAACAGCCCCAAAGCATGATGTTTCCACCCCAATGCTTCTTTGGTGTTCTTTGCATGCAACTCAGTGTTCTTTGTCCTCCAAACACGACAAGTTGAATTTTAACCAAAAAGTTATATTTTTGTTTCATCTGACCATATGACATTCTCCCAATCTTCTTCTGGATCATCCAAATGCTCTCTAGCAAACTTCAGACGGGCCTGGACATGTACTGGCTTAAGCAGGGGGACACATCTGGCACTGCAGGATTTGAGTCCCTGGCAGCATAGTGTGTTACTGATAGTAGGCTTTGTTATTGGTCCCAGCTCTCTGCAGGTCATTCAAACATCTTCAAACATCTTGTTAATCTACCCATCATGTCTGATTTTTAAAATGTTTTACAGCGAAAACACAACATATATATATATATATATATATATATATATATATATATATATATATATGTTAGACCACCACCAAATCAAAAAAAGAACACAGCCATTTTTCCCAGCCAAAGATAGCGTCACAAAAGCAGAATTAGAGATAAAATGAATCACTAACCTTTTGATAATCTTCATCAGATGACACTCATATGACATTTATGTTTTGTTCGATAATATGCATATGTATATCCACAAATCTCGGTTTATATTGACGCCATGTTCAGAAATGCCTCCAAAATATCCGGAGGAATTACAGAGAGCTCCGCCAGATAACAGAAATACTCATCATAAACTTTGACGAAAGATACATGTTCTACATATAATTAAAGATACACTGGTTCTTAATGCAACCGCTGTGTCAGAATTTTTTAAAACTTTGCGAAAAAAAGCCTACCATGCAATAATCTCAGACGTAATCTCAGACGTAAATATATTTCTCCGCCATGTTGGAGTCAACAGAAATACGAAATTACTTCATAAATATTCCCTTACCTTTGATGATGATCTGTCATCAGAATGCAGTGCAAGGAGTCCTAGTTCCACAATAAATCGTTGTTTTGTTCCATAATGTCCAATACTAGTGTCCACTTAGCTGCATTTGCTAGCACTTTCAGCTCACGTGCCCAAAAGCTGACGCTGGTCCAGGAGAACTCGGACGAAAAATTCAAAAATATATATTCCAGGTCGAATAAACTGGTCAAACTAAGTAGAGAATCAATCTTCAGGATGTTATTTTCATATATATCCAATAACGTTCCAACCGGAGCATACGTTTTAATCTGCAGCCAAATGGAACGATGGTGACATCCACAGACAAATGCGCAACGGGGAAATTGCATTCTGCCAGGACAGTGACTCATTCCACTCCCGTTTGGTCAAAGTTCACACCAGACGCTCCATTCCACGTTCTACTGAATGAGGACATCTAGTGGAAGGTGTAGGAAGTGCTAACAGAGTTTTAGAAACTTCAGAGTGTTTTCTATCCAATAGTAATAATAATATGCATATATTAGCAATCTAGGACAGAGTAGGATGCAGTTCACTATGGTTACGCAATTCATCCAAAGTGAAAATACTGCCCCCTATCCCCAACTTAACCTTTCTCCTCCACTTCATCTACACTGATCTACACTTAATCTACACAAGTGACATCAACAAGGGAATCAAAGCTTTCACCTGGATTCACCTGGTTAGTCTATGTCTTGGAAAGAGCAGGTGGGCTTAACGTTTTGTATTCTCAGTGTATGTCGGCTTGGATTCACCGTGCCAAAAGGTTTTTCCTCAGGTGCATGAACAAAGAGGACATTTACTGCGTTGTTAATGCATTTTTTGCTATTGGATTACCTGTTTGTTAATAAAATAACTAAATTGAGAAGATATCTTTGTGTGATTTTGGTATTTAAATCAATGTTCTCATGGTATTTCACAGTGGGCGACAGGTAGCCTAGTGGTTAGAGCGTTGGGCCAGTAACCGAAAGGATGCTATATTGAATCCCTGAGCTGATCTGTCATGCTGCCCCTGAACAAGGCAGTTAACCCACTGTTCCGAGGCCATCATTGAAAATAAGAATTATTAATTAATTCTTATTAATTAATTATTCTTATTGTTCTTCTTGACTTGACTAGTTAAATAAAGGCAAAATTGAAAACATATACTTTGGATCAATGGATGTGTGGCAAAAGATGTCTTCAAACAAAATGAATATGAGACTTGCTGTGTTACCAGTTTGGAGTTTAGAAAATTCACCACATACTTGTGAAAATAGCACCAAAAAACCTAATACTACATTCCAGACAGAACTGCTGTGTCACGAATCCCACCGAAGATGGTGCCTCTTCCTGTTCGGGCGGCTGTTGTCGTCGCCGGCCTACTAGCTGCCACCGATCCCCTTTTCTGTTTCATTTAGTGTTGTCTGATTAGTTTCACCTGTTTCTTGTTTGGGTTTTTGTTTTGGGCTATTTAAACCCGGTAGGCCCGTCGGCTTTTGTGCAGGCTTGTTGTTCTGTTATTGGTGTGTGTATATTTTGTGGATTTTATTTCCCGAACCGTTTCGTCCTGTTTGTTTTGGACTGGGTCTTTTAGCGCTGTGTGTGTGGCGTTGACCGACACTGTTGTTTAGGAATAAATATCCATGTATCAAACTACCCTGCTCTCTGCGCCTGACTCCTCCACCCACTACTTCTAGAAGTCCTGACATGCTGAAGGTCAATGGATTTCCCGATTGATTCTAGCAAATGTTCACAAGTCTGTCAAATGCTCACAAGGTATTTAAATTAGGCTGCATATTCCACTGTGCCGCGCCGTGTGACCGTCAGAGAGGAGAAGGGTGACATTGATGAACCATCTGCTCGCCGAGCATCAACGTAGGCAGCTGTACTGATGGACAGAGCCCTATGCTTTCTGACACTCTGTGCACTAGAAAATGCCAGCTCAGCAAATTTGGCGTAATAATTATGTACAAACTCCTGTGAACCAGAATCATCAGAGTACAGTGTGCCCTCTCCTCTCTCTGGATTACATAAAGAAAGGAAGAAAGAACATTTTCGGAAGTACATGCACTGGTTTGTGACATTACTGAACCTTTCAGGGCCTTTCCTAATGTATGAATGTGTGTTTGTGTATGTGTGTGCGTGTGCATAAGTGTGTGCTGTACGTGCACATGTATGTGGGTGTGCATGTACTGTAGGTGTGTTTGTCAGAGAAAGATTGTTAATTAGCAGACCGAAAAGCAAGCAACTGTTTTAGCCTTCTTTATATGTCTGAGGTCCTTCAGTGGTGAGCAGTGAGCAGCATAAACCTTATCATATAAGATAAACCATAAACCTTGTCTTCCTATGCTGAGAGAAATGTCTTATTACTCATGATCAAAGGGTTCTGTTCTGTTAAGGAGATGTGGAGAGTCAAACAGAATATGCATGAAGACATGTAGGCAGGTCATTTTTATAGAATATTGGAGAATTTTCTGTCTGGACTGCGGCCATTTATTCTTTGTCGTTGTGACTGCTTATCACTGTGTCTTTGAAGCAAACTGGATTAAATGAAAATATGTTAAATATCACCAAATTACGAAATATAAACAACAAATAACTGCTAAAATGATTTCTACTAAAAATGCAATGCCAAATGTGACCGAATTCAGGAAGGTGAGCTTTGGTTTATATTTTTTATAGTTATATCACAATGCAGCTGGAGGAAACATGGGAAAGTTATGCTTCTTTAAATGTGATAAACTTGTTATGCCACTTCGCGGACAAGTAGAAGGAAAATGCCCTTGATTGATTTTCACGCTTTCTAGAGAGCTCTTCTTTATTTAGGCCCATTCAACATTGTTCACGCCCTCTTAAGCCTTAAACAATCTCTTTAAGAATTAACATGTACTAAACAACAATATGTAAAGTGTTGTGTCATGAGCTGAAATAAAAGATCCCAGAAATGTTACATCCGCACAAAAAGCATATTTCTCTTATTGTATTTGTTTTACATCCCTGTTACTGAGCATTTCTCCTTTGCCAAGATAATCCATCCACCTAACAGGAAGCTGATTAAACAGCATGATCATTATACAGGTGCACCTTGTTCTGATGACAAAAAAATGCCACTCTAAAATGTAAAGTTTTGTCACACAACACAATGCAACAGATAGCTTATGTTTTGAGGGAGCATGCAATTGGCATGCTGACTGCAGGAATGTCCACCAGAGCTGTTGCATGTTCATTTCTCTTCCATAAACCGCCTCCAACGTCGTTTTAGAGAATTTGGCAGTACGTTCAAGTCGCTAGTTGCTAGTATCACCTTTTCCCACTACATTTGTAACTAGTCAGATTTTCTAATCCTCTCTTTCACTTCCGGGTGAGGTAGATCCAGGATTGGCGACAAGTTCTTAATTTAATTTGGCTCAGATTTATATGCCCTCAGGGCTGTTTTGCTAGAGGCTGTTTTCCTTGTCAAAGTACTCTGGGATGAGTTCATGGATGACAGTCAAATTCCACATCACTGTACATACACTTTATGTGCATTTTGGATGTGTAACGATTACTGTACATAAATGTTTCTGTATTATAACCACGGTCAAGATTAAAATAGCCATGTGGGTGTCATTTCTTTGAATATTCAGCCAATTTAACATATACACTGAAATCCTTAGCAATATAGACTTCATGGATTGCAATATACAGTGCATTCTGAAAGTATTCAGACCACTTGACTTTTTCCACATTTTGTTATGTTACAACCTTATTCTAAAATTTATGAAATAGTTTTTTATCCTCAAAACAATCTACACACAATTTCCCCATAATGGCAAAGCAAAAACCGTTTTTTAGAAATGTTTGCTAATGTATAAAAAAATTAAAAACTGAAATATGACATTTACATAAGTATTCAGACCCTTTACTCAGTACTTTGTTGAAGCATCTTTGGCAGTGATGACAGCCTTCTTGGGTATGACGCTACAAGTTTGGCACACCTGTGTTTGGGGAGTTTCTTCCATTCTTCTCTGCAGATCCACAAGCTCTGTCAGGTTGGATGGGGAGTGTCATTGCACAGCTGTTTTCAAATCTCTCCAGAGATGTTTTTTCATTTTTTTCACCATTATTTAACCAAGTAGTCCAGTTGAGAACAAGTTCTCATTTACAACTGCAACCTCGCAAAGATAAACCAAAGCAGTTCAACAACAACAACAACAAAGAGTTACACAGGGGATAAACAAACATACAGTCAATAACACAATAGAAACATCTGTGTACAGTGTGTGCAAAATGAAGTAAGGAGGTAAGGCAATTAATAGGTCAATTAATAGGTCAATAGTGGCAAGTAATTACACTGGAGCAATATATGGGCAGATAAGGATGTGCAAGTAGAAAATACTGGTGTCCAAAAGAGCAGAAAAACAAAAACAAATATGGGGATGAGGTAGGTAGTTGGTTGGATAGGCTATTTACAGATGGGCTTGTACAGCTGCAGTGAACGGTAAGCTGCTCTGACAGCTGACGCTTAAAGTTTGTCAAGGAGATATAAGTCTCCAGCTTCAGTATTTTTTGCAATTCGTTCCAGTCATTGGAAACAGAGAACTGGAAGGAAAGGGATGACCAGGGAAATATACCTGCTGGAGTGCGCGCTACGGGTGGGTGTCGCTATGGTGAGCTGCTATGGTGAGCTGAGATAAGGCTGAGCTTTACCTAGCAAAGACTTATAGATGACCTGGAGCCAGTGCGTTTGACGACAAATATGTAGTGAGGACCAGCCAACCGGAGCATACAGTGGTGGGTAGTATATGGGGCTTTGGTGACAAAACGGATGGCACTGTGATAGACTGCATCAATTTGCTGAGTAGAGTGTTGGAGGCTATTTTGTAAATGACATTGCCGAAGTCAAGGATCGGTAGGATAGTCAGATTTATGAGGGTATGTGTGGCAGCATGAGTGAAGGAGGCTTTGTTGCAAAATAGGAAGTGGATTCTAGATTTAACTTTGGATTGGAGATGTTTAATGTGAGTCTGGTAGGAGAGTTTGCAGTCTAGCCAAACACCTAGGTATTTGTAGTTGTCCACATATTCTAAGTCAGACCGTCCAGAGTAGTGATGCTAGTCGGGCGGGCGGGTGCGGGCAGCGATCGGTTAAAGAGCATGCATTTAATTTTACTAGCATTTAAGAGCAGTTGGAGGCCACAGAAGGAGTGTTGTATGGTGTTGAAGCTCGTTTGGAGGTTTGTTAACACAGTGTCCAGAGAAAGGCCAGTTGTATACAGAATGGTGTCATCTGCATAGAGATCAAAGAATCACCCGCAGCAAGAGCGACATCATTGATATGTAAAGAGAAAAGAGTCGGCCCGAGAATTGAACCCTGTGGCACCCCCATAGAGACTGCCCGATTTGACACACTGAACTCTATCTGAGAAGTAGTTATTGAACCAAGCGAGGCAGTCATTAGAGAAACCAAGGCTGTTGAGTCTGCCGATAAGAATACAGTGATTGACAGAGTCGAAAGCCTTGGCCAGGTCGATAAAATGGCTGCAAAGTACTATCTTTTATCGATGGTGGTTATGATATTGTTTATGACCTTGAGCTTGGCTGAGGTGCACCCGTGATCAGCTCGGAAACCAGATATCACAGCGGAGAAGGTACGGTGGAATTTGAAATGGCCGGTGATCTGTTTGTTCACTTGGCTTTTGAAGACTTTAGAAAGGTAGGGCGGAATGGATATGGGTCTGTAACAGTTTGGGTCTAGAGTGTCTCGCCCTTTGAAGAGGAGATGAGATTCTCAGACGATACAAAGGGAGGTTGAACAGAATAGTTAGTGACAGGGGTTGCAACAATGGCCCTGGATAATTTTAGGAAGAAAGGGTCCAGATATGTCTAGTCCAGGTGATTAGGGATCTAGATTTTTCGGCTCTTTCAGAACATCAGCTGTCTGGATATGGGTGAAGGAGAAGCAGTGGGGGGCTTTGTTTGCCAGGGTTGGGGTAGCCAAGTGGAAAGCATGGCCAGCCGTAGAGAAATGCTTATTGAAATTCTCGATAATCGTGGATTTATCAGTGGTGACAGTGTTTCCTAGTCTCAGTGCAGTGGGCAGCTGGGAGGAGGTACTCTTATTCTCCATGGACTTTACGGTGTCCCAAAACTATTTGGAATTAGTGCTGCATGATGCAAATTTCTGTTTGAAAAAGCTAGCCTTTTGATCGGGTTCAAGCTCTGGCTGAGACACTCAAGGACATTCAAAGACTTGTCCCGAAGGCACTCCCGAATTGTCTTGGCTGTGTGCTTAGGGTCGTTGTCCTGTTGAAAGGTGAGCTTTCACTCCAGTCTGAGGTCCTGAGTGCTCTGGAACAGGTTTTCATAAAGGATCTCTCTGTATGGCTCCTTTCACCTTTCCCTCGATCCTGACTAGTCTCTCAGTCCCTGCCGCTGTAAAATATTCCCACAGCATGATGCTGTCACCACAATTCTTCACAGTGGGGATGGTGCCAGGTTTTCTCTAGATGTGAAGCTTGGCATTCAGGCCAAAGAGTTCAATCTTCATTTCCTCAGACCAGAGAATCTTGTTTCTCATTGTCTGGAGTCCTTTAGGTGCCTTTTGGCTAACTCCAAGCCGGCTGTCATGTGCTTTTTACTGAGGAGTGGCTTCCGTCTGGCCACTCTACCATAAATGCCTGATTGGCGGTGTGCTGCAGAAATGGTTGTCCTTCTGGAAGGTTTTCCCATCTCCACAGAGGAACTCTGGAGCTCTGTCAGAGTGACCATTCAGTTCTTGGTCACCTCCCTGACCAAAGTCCCTCTCCCCCGATTGCTCAGTTTGGCAAGGCGGCCAGCTCTAGGAAGAGTCTTGGCGGTTCCAAATTTCTTCCATTTAGGAATGATGAAGGCCACTGTGTTCTTGTCGACCTCCAATGACCTCAAGGCTTGGTTTTTGCTCTGACAGGCACTATCAACTGTGGGTCCTTATAGAGACAGGTGTGTACCTTTCCAAATCATGTTCAATCAATTACATTTACCACAGCTGAACTCCAATCAAATTATAGAAACATCTCAAGGATGATCAATGTAAACAGGATGCACTTGAGCTCAATTTCGAGTCTCATAGCAAAAGGTCTGAATACTTATGTAAATAAGGTATTTTGTTTTTTTATTGTTCTACATTTGCAAACATTTCTAAAAACCTGTTTTCACCTTGTCATTATGGGGTATTTTATATTGATTGATGAGCGGAAAATTATTATTATTTTATCCATTTTAGAATAAGACTGTAACGTAACAAAATGTGGAAAAAAGGAAGGGGTTTGAATATTTTCCGAATGCACTGTACATAAATCTTATTTGATGTTTCTGTCAGTTGCTCCAAGGCATTTCATGCAAGTGGCATACTGTGTCTGCAGTTAATGCTCAAGCAACTTGACACATGCAGGGCATTTGAACAAAGAAACAGTGTTATAGCTATTCCAAATGGGCTTTATGACCTATTATTCTGTGTAGTGCTTTTTCAAATAGCTTTTAGAGGTCACACCAAAAGCATATTTTGAGAAAAGTGCTAAGGGTAGGCCTACTCTTTACAGACATATCAACTTTGATGACATTAGACCAGATACACTTAGACCCCCACAAAGTTAAAAAGCTGAGAATAAAATAGCTTTAGAGGTCATAATGAAAGGTGTAATGAAAGGTGTATGGGCACTCTCTATAGACATAGCAGTGTTGAGGCCTTTAGCCTCCCACAGAGTAGAGAAAGAAAAAATTATGTAAAAGACAGAAAAATAGTGAAAGGTGAAAAGTATGACATGTGGTCTCCAGGCTATGACCTCACACACACAAACACAGTGGAGACAGCATGTCACTCATCTGGCGGCGGACGCCAGTATCCCGTAGAGGACTGAGAGGAGAAAGAAGTAAAATGTGGAGTACTACAATACTGGGGCTTGAGATCAGGCCACCTTTGACAAAGCACTCTGTAATCACAAACAATGAGCCTTCCTTGCCACAGTAGGCCTGGGCCAGAAACGGACTGGCAATAGAGCTGGTCCATCTTTACGCAGTGGGCCTGTCTAAGTTGGGGCTCTTGCACAGAACGATCATTATTTGGCTAATAATGGGGGCCTCAAGGAACAAAATGGGCCAGAATGTGGGCCTGCCATCTGTTTAGAACAGTGGTTCTTAACCTGGGTTCGATCGAACCCCAGGAGTTCGGTGAGTCAGTCTCAGGGTTTCGGCAGAGGTCAAGACACACATCCGACTCATATGATTCGTGATGACACGCCCTGCTTGGCCATTATTGGCTGCAGGTGATCACGCTACATCGCTTGGCCTATCTGTGCTGCAGGGAATTTGGTGTGCTCAGTAGTTGACTTGTGACTGTCGTGATGGAACGTCTTGTGATTTCTTTCTTAATATTTTAATCCCTTCATACTTCATGCAAAAAAAGAAAGTGGTCGGACGAATATGTACAATATGGATTCACATGTATAACGGAACGTGATGGGAGTCAGCGTCCTAACTGCATGATTTGCAATGTCAAGTTGAGCAATTCTAGTCTAGCACCGGGCAAAACTAAGAGAACACTTCCTTAAGCTGCATGGAGATTGAAAATACAAGAACACAACGCTCGCTGAATTCAAGGTGAAGAGAGCCAGATTAGATGAAAAGGCTACTCTGCCTGTTCTCGGCTTTGTACCCATCAACAAACCGATCCTCACAGCATCATTCGAAGTTGCTTACCTGATCGCAAAGCAGGGCAAACCACACACCATTGGTGAAACACTCATAAAACCAGCTGTGTTGAAGATGGCAAATATCATGCTGGGAGAAGAGGCTGAAGTCAAGTTATACCAAATTCCTCTTTCAAATGACACCATCAGCGACAGAATAGAGGGCATGAGCAAAGGCTTCAAGCCCGGCAAAATTCAGCCTTCAACTCGACGAGACCACAGACGTTTCCAATCTAAGCCAGCTTGCTGTATTCGTGCGCTATGTGAAAGACGACGTGATAAAGGAAGATTTTTATTTTGTAAGCCTCTTACAACAACGACTAAGGCAGCCGATGTGAAGAAACTTGTGGATGACTTCTTCAAAGACAACAATCTTTCGTGGGAAATGGTTTCTGCAGTTTGTTCGGACGGAGCTCCAGTCATGCTGGGAAGAAAGTCTGGTTTTGGTGCGTTAGTGAAAGCTGATGCACCACACATCATTGTTACGCATTGTATTCTGCATAGGCAAGCGTTGGCAACAAAAACCTTGCCTCCAAAACTGGCAGAAGTATTAAAAATTGTAGTGGAATGCGTGAACTATGTGCGAACTAGTGCTCTGAGGCACCGCATCTTCAGTGAGCTGTGTAAAGAAATGGGCTCTGAATTCGAGGTACTTCTGTACCATTCTAATGTCCGGTGGTTATCCCGGGGACAGTTGCTGAATCGTGTTTTTGCCGTGCGTGTGGAATTAGCCCTGTTTTTGCAAGAACACCAACATTGTCATGCAGATTGCTTCAACAATTCTGAGTTCATTCTCATTTTAGCGTACATGGCTGATATCTTCGCAGCTCTCAATCATCTCAATCAAAAGATGCAGGGTGGTGGCGTCAACATCATCGAAGCGGAGGAAAACCTGAAGGCTTTTCAAAAAAAGCTACCGTTATGGAAACGACGAACAGAGAACGACAACTTTGCAAACTTTCCCCTGCTGGACGACTGTGTAAGTAAGATCGAAGATGTATCTGGAATTGGAGACATTTCTGTACCCGCGGAACTGAAGCAAGCAATTGCCACGCACTTAGATGAGCTTGCAAAGTCTCTCGATGGATACTTCCCTACAAGAGAGTCATAACCAGCATGGGTGAGACAGCCGTTCACGTTTAGTGTTGAGACAACAGATGTCAATGATGAATACCTCGATGAAATCATTGAAATTCAGCAGGTTCAACAGCAACTCTTCAGAACAACAACGCTTTCAACGTTTTGGTGTCAACAAATGGTAACGTACCCTGTTATTGCTAAGAAAGCCCTGGAGATTTTCATACCGTTTGTTACAACATATCTTTGCGAGCAATCCTTTTCGAGGATGCTGGACATAAAAATGAAGAAAAGGAACAGACTTTGTTGCGAAAATGACATGAGAGTGGCACTTGCCAAGGTGAAGCCGCGCATTTCTGAACTGGTCTCTGAAAGGCAACAGCAGAAGTGTCACGACTCCGACCGAAGGTGGCTCCCCTTCCCGTTCGGGTGGCGCTCGGTGGTCGTCGTCGCCGGCCTACTAGCTGCCACTGATTCTTTCCTCCCCCTCCTTATGTGTTTATTGAGTACACCTGTTTTGAGTTGGGTATAATTAGTGAGGCTTTATTAGTCAGCCGGCCCGCCTGGTTCTTTGTGCGGGATTGATTATTGTGACCTTCTGTTTTGTATGTAGAGGAACGTGTTTGTTCCTGGTCGTATATTTTGGTTGTGAGCACCCTGTGTTGCGTTTTTGGGCATTAAAGAGCACAGCATCGCACTCTCTGTTTCCTGCGTCTGACTCCACACCCACGACACCCGGAGCGTTACAAGAAGTCACACTGATTTGCAGAAAATATTTATTATTATGTTTTTGTTTTTGTGTGAAAATCATGTTTTGATGATTTTGTTCTTTGAACACAGTGATGTTGATGCACGGTTCATTTTGTGCACCAGTAAAATATATACCTATGTTTTGAATTTGAAAAAAATCTTATTTTATTTTTCCAATTAAGAAGGGTTCGGTGAATGTGCATATGAAACTGGTGGGGTTCAGTACCTCCAACAAGGTTAAGAACCACTGGTTTAGAAGGAACTGAGGGAGAGATTACAGATTAACTGAGGGAGAGATTACGGTCTACTTACTGTACACATATGTGAAGTGTAATGTGAGGTTTCACTAGCTGTTGTTCACTATAGAGCTGAGGGCAGTTTTTGCTGAAAACATCTGAGAGATCTTTTTATAGTATTATGAGGTGTATATTTTTCACATACCTCATTCAAACAGTATAACATAATGCTGTTGTACATTTTTATGAATGTTGAATGTTGATGATGTAATATGAGTTGGCAGTGTAAGAGGAAACCTGCCTCTACTATAATTTAGGTAATTAATTATGTCATGATGTCCATTAGATCATACAGTATAATAAGGTCTCATAATTATAACTGTATGTGCGAATGAATTCAGACACTGCCAAAGGCCTACTGTATGTTTGGACATGTCCAGTACTACATTACATTTGTAAGCATTAGTCTGCGGAAGCAATATAAACTCTGTCTTTCAAAGATAACTTGTAAAAATCAAAATAACTTCAGAGATCGCCATTGTAAAGGGTTTAAACACTGTTTCCCATGCAATTAATGAACATACACCTGTGGAACAGTTGTTAAGACACTAACAGCTTACAGACGGTAGGCAATTAAGGTCACAGTTATAAAAAGGACACTAAAGAGGCATTTCTACTGACTCTGAAAAACACCAAAAGAAAGATGCTGTCACGTTCTGACCATCGTTCGTGTGTGTTTTCCTTGTTTTAGTGTTGGTCAGGACGTGAGCTGGGTGGGCATTCTATGTTGTGTGTCTGGTTTGTCTATTTCTATGTTTGGCCTGATATGGTTCTCAATCAGAGGCAGGTGTTAGTCATTGTCTCTGATTGGGAACCATATTTAGGTAGCCTGTTTGGTGTTGGGTTTTGTGGGTGATTGTTCCTGTCTCTGTGTTTTGCACCAGATAGGGCTGTTTTTGGTTTTCCATATTTATTGTTTTGTAGTGTTCGTGTTTATCGTTTTTTCATTAAACATGAATCAATATAACCACGCTGCGTTTTGGTCCGCCTCTATCCGGTCTATCCAGTACCACCTCCACGCATCAGCCCTCCGGTGGCAGCTCCCCGCACCAGGCTTCCTGTGCATGTTCTCGGCCCAGTACCACCAGTGCCAGCACCACGCATCAGGCCTACAGTGCGCCTCGCCTGTCCAGCGCTGCCAGAGCCTTCCTCCTCTCCAGCGCTGCCGGAGTCTCCCGCCTGTTTAGCACTGCCAGAGCCTTCCGCCTCTACAGCACTGCCGGAGTCTCCTGCCTGTCCAGAGCTGCCAGTCTGCAAGGAGCTGCCAGTCTGCAAGGAGCTGCCAGTCTGCAAGGAGCTGCCAGTCTGCAAGGAGCTGCCAGTCTGCAAGGAGCCGCCAGAGCTGCCAGTCTGCAAGGAGCCGCCAGAGCTGCCAGTCTGCAAGGAGCCGCCAGAGCCGCCAGTCTGCAAGGAGCCGCCAGAGCCGCCAGTCAGCATGGAGCAGCCAGAGCCGCCAGTCAGCAAGGAGCAGCCAGAGCCGCCAGTCAATATGGAGCAGCCAGAGCCGCCAGTCAGCATGGAGCAGCCAGAGCCGCCAGTCAGCATGGAGCAGCCAGAGCCGGCAGTCAGCATGGAGCAGCCAGAGCCGCCAGTCAGCATGGAGCAGCCAGAGCCGCCAGTCAGCATGGAGCAGCCAGAGCCGCCAGTCAGCGTGGAGCAGCCAGTCAGCATGGAGCAGCTAGAGCTACCAGTCTGCAAGGAGCTGCCAGTCTGCAAGGAGCTGCCAGTCTGCAAGGAGCTGCCAGTCTGCAAGGAGCCGCCAGAGCTGCCAGTCTGCAAGGAGCCGCCAGAGCTGCCAGTCTGCAAGGAGCCGCCAGAGCTGCTAGTCTGCAAAGAGCCGCCAGTCTGCAAGGAGCCGCCAGAGCCGCCAGTCAGCATGGAGCAGCCAGAGCCGCCAGTCAGCAAGGAGCAGCCAGAGCCGCCAGTCAGCATGGAGCAGCCAGAGCCGCCAGTCAGCATGGAGCAGCCAGAGCCGCCAGTCAGCATGGAGCAGCCAGAGCCGCCAGTCAGCATGGAGCAGCCAGAGCCGCCAGTCAGCGTGGAGCAGCCAGAGCCGCCAGTCAGCGTGGAGCAGCCAGAGCCGCCAGTCAGCGTGGAGCAGCCAGTCAGCATGGAGCAGCCAGAGCTACCAGTCTGCATGGAGCAGCCAGAGCTGCCAGTCAGCCAGGATCTTCCAGATCCGCCAGTCAGCCAGGATCCGCCATTCAGCCAGGATCTTCCAGATCCGCCAGTCAGCCAGGATCCGCCAGTCAGCCAGGATCTGCCAGAACTGCCAGTCAGCCAGGATCTGCCAGAACTGCCAGCCAGCCAGGATTTGCCAGAGCCAACTACCTGCCTGAGCTTCCTCTCAGTGCCGAGCTTCCTCTCAGTGCCGAGCTTCCTCTCAGTGCCGAGCTTCCTCTCAGTGCCGAGCTTCCTCTCAGTGCCGAGCTTCCTCTCAGTCCCGAGCTACCCCTCAGTCCCGAGCTACCCCTCAGTCCCGAGCTATCCCTCAGTCCCGAGCTACCCCTCAGTCCCGAGCTGCCCCTCAGTCCAGTGGGGCCCTTGGTGAGGACTACTAGGCCAAGGTCGGCGGCGAGAGTCGCCTATCTAGGGACGCTAAGGAGGTGGACTAAGACAATTATGGAGTGGGGTCCACGTCCAGCGCCAGAGCCACCACCGCGGACAGATGCCCGCCCACCCACACCCTCCCCTATAGGTTTAGGTTGTGCGTTCGGAGTCCGCACCTTGGAGGGGGGGGGGGGGGGGTACTGTCACGTTCTGACCATCGTTCGTGTGTGTTTTCCTTGTTTTAGTGTTGGTCAGGACGTGAGCTGGGTGGGCATTCTATGTTGTGTGTCTGGTTTGTCTATTTCTATATTTGGCCTGATATGGTTCTCAATCAGAGGCAGGTGTTAGTCATTGTCTCTGATTGGGAACTATATTTAGGTAGCCTGTTTGGTGTTGGGTTTTGTTGGTGATTGTTCCTGTCTCTGTGTTTTGCACCAGATAGGGCTGTTTTTGGTTTTCCACATTTATTGTTTTGTAGTGTTCGTGTTTATCGTTTTTTCATTAAACATGAATCAATATAACCACGCTGCGTTTTGGTCCGCCTCTACTTCACCACAGGAAAGCCGTTACAGATGCCCAGGATCCCTGCTCATCTGCGTGAACTTGCCTAAGGGCAATACATTGCAATGTTCGTACTGTGAGGGGTCTAAGACATAGCTACAGGGAGACAGGACGGACAGCTGATCGTCCTCGCACTGGCAGACCACGTGTAACAACACCTGCACAGGATCGGTACATCCGAACATCACACCTGCTGGACAAGGACATGATGGCAACAACTGCCAGAGTTACACCAGGAACGCACAATCCCTCTTTCAGTGCTCAGACTGTCCGCAATAGGCTGAGAGAGACTGGACTGAGGGTTTATAGGCCTGTTGTAAGGCAGGTCCTCACCAGACATCACCTGCAACAACGTGGCCTATGGGCACAAACCCACCATCGCTGGACCAGACAGGACTGGCAAAAAGTGCTCTTCACTGACGAGTCGCGGTTTTGTCTCAACAGGGGTGATGGTTGGATTCGCGTTTATCATTGAAGGAATGAGCGTTACACCGAGGCCTGTACTCTGGAGCGGGATTGATTTGGAGGTGGAGGGTCCGTCATGGTCTGGGGCGGTGTGTCACAGCATCATTGGACTGAGCTTGTTGTCATTGCAGGCAATCTCAATGTTATGCATTACTGTGAAGACATCCTCCTCCCTCATGTGGTACCCTTCCTGCAGGCTCATCCTGACATGACCCTCCAATATTTCAATGCCACAAGCCATACTGTTTGTTCTGTGAGTGATTTCCTGCAAGACAGGAATGTCAGTGTTCTGCCATGGCCAGCGACGAGCCCGGATCTCAATCCCATTGAGCACGTCTGGGACCTGTTGAATCGGAGGGTGAGGGCTAGGGCCATTCCCCCCAGAAACGTCCGGGAACTTGCAGGTAGGTGCCTTGGTGGAAGAGTGGGGTAACATCTCACAGAAAGAACTGGCAAATCTGGTGCAGTCCATGAGGAGGAGATGCACTGCAGTACTTAATGCAGCTGGTGGCCACACCAGATACTGACTGTTGCTTTTTTATTTTGAACTCCCCTTCATGGACACATTATTCCATTTCTGTGGAACTTGCTCAGTTTATGTCTCAGTTGATGAATCTTGTTATGTTCATACAAATATTTACACGTGCTTCTTCACCTGCATTGCTTGCTGTTTGGGGTTTTAGGCTGGGTTTCTGTACAGCACTTTGAGATATCAGCTGATGTACGAAGGGCTATATAAAATAAATTTGATTGAAATTTGATTGATGTTAAGTTTCCTGAAAATAAACGCAGTTGACAGTGAGAGGACGTTACATTTTGTGCTGAGTTTATGATTGAGTAGTCATGAGTGATTATCTTTAATGCTGTTGAATTCTGTGTGATTATTAGTTATAAATTAGAGCTATCCTCCAGTGCCTAAAAATAACACATCAATAACCAACCAGCTATAGGAAAGGATAACTTTTATTCATAATATATTCATACTTGTGCACAAGTAAAATAAAATGCATATCTATGATTCCATTGCAATCTCTGTGAAACATTTAGACAGCATTATTTTAGCCAATGCTACCCGTACCCATACTGTGATGAAAACATAACTCAAACTGGGGAGAGAATAAACATTTGTCTTTACTTATAAACATAAAAAACATAACAGTACCCGACAAATGCAACACTTTTTGAATAAATAATGGGGGAGTGAAAATCTATTTTTCAACAAACAGACCCTAAACGTTCTTTGTGTTCGTTCAGACCCTCTGAATTCATGTTATTTTTTATTCATTTTTTGTGGTCTGTCTAAGCAGTCACTGTCTCAGCAGTAAAAGCTTTTGAGACAGAAAAAGGAATAAGGAGAGTCTCCAAAGTGGTGTAGCTTAGACAAGGTACAGTACATACAGAACAAACAATTTTGGGCACTGATTTGTTATATACATTAGATGAGACATGTTCTGTAAAGGCATCCTTTTTTGTTTAACTTCTTTATTATCGTAAGTCCTTGTTACCCTGGCAATGGGTCCAAACCTGACTTCCTGTGTTATCAGTCTCTGGGCTGTTAGTGGAGGTCAGAGATCACTGCAGATAGATTCTGTATCATTGTCATGAGCATTAATAACAATCTGTGAGTCCCAACAATGTTTATTTAGCATGAATCCCATCCCAGGCCCTAATGTCCTAAGACATGACCATAGAGAACCAGAACCAGATTATGGACATGAAGAGAAAACTTAGCTCCACCTGCATTGTAGATCCATGGCCTTTGAGACATTGTGCATCGGATTTGGGTTTTTTAGTGCACTTCTTTTTCTTCCTGGTTGGGGCTGTAGAAGGTTCCAGATCTTGCAGTTGGACTAAGGACTGGTCAAGGTTGTTGGACAGAGTCCCCAGAGGCCCGTCGTTGAGACTCTGCTTATTCCGGGTGGTCTCATTTTTTGTTCGCTCCTGCTCTCTGAATTTGGTCTTGGATATGTTCTCCTTCTCCTTGAGGGGGTTGTTGGTGATCTGGCGGCTGTTGTAGGATGAGGGGTCAGGGATGGTTTTCTCGGAGATGATAGAGGACTTATCATTATCTGGAAGACAACACCTGGGAATTCCATTTCCCAGAGGATATTCCGTGGAGGCAAATTTTCCAGACCACAGGTTGGAGCTGAAGAGCTGGGTTTGGATCTGAGGAGTTTCCACACACCCTTCCAGATCATCACTCTTCAGCCGTTTCAGGTCCTTCCCAAACAACTCCAATGGGACGTTACACTCAAGCTCTGAGCTGGAGCCCTTGAAGCGTTTGAACCAGTCCCACAGGGTCCTGGCCCGACAGTCACAGACCCACTGGTTCCCGTTGAGACGCAGGTACTGGAGGGACCCCAGCGGGTCCATGGTCTCCCCAGTCAGCACGGTCAGGTTGTTGTAGAACAGGAACAGTGTGGTCAGTTTTCTCAGGTCACTGAATGCTCTTGGTTGGACATAGATCACCCGGTTCTGGTGCAGCAACAGGCGGTCGAGGTTAATGAGGCCACGCAGCATGTGGTCCGATACGGTCTTGATCTTGTTGTTGTGCAGGAAGAGATAGGTGAGGTTGGCCAGGTCCAGGAAAGTGTCATCGTGCAGGGCCAGTAGGTTATTGTCCTGCAGGTAAAGGTACTGCAGGGAGAACAGTCCCTGGAACGCTCCAACAGGTAACTCCAACAGGCCGCACCTGTGCAGGTGGAGGGTGTGGAGCTTGGACAGGCCCCTGAAGGCCGTGGGGCTGATGATTCTCAGGTTACTGTTGTCCCCAATGTCCAGCTCCTCCAGCCGCTCCAGACCATAGAAGGCCCCAGCTTCGATGTGGCTGATGTTGTTGGAGTACATCCAGAGGACGGTGAGGTTGTGCACAGAGCTGAAGCTGGTGGAGCGGACCACGGTCAGCTTGTTGCTCTGGAGGAATATCCGCTGGCTCTGCACAGGGATCTCGTTGGGGATGGAGAACAGTCCTTGTTGCTGGCATGCCATGGTGGGCCGTGGCTCACTGTAACACACACATTTGACCGGGCAGCCCTCTGCTCCTCGAGGCACCAGGTTTAACCACAACACAAGGAACAGGAGTCGGCCCCCTGGAGAGAGAAGAAGAGATGAGTGGGTCAGTTCTACAAGTACATAAAAATACAGGGCTCTCAAACCCTGTTCCTGGAGAGCTACTGTACTGTAGGTTTTCACTCCAACCCTAATCTAGAACACCTGATTCTAATAATTAGCTGGTTTATAAACTGGGGTAGGAGCGAAAACCTAGCTCTCCAGGAACAGGGTTGGAGAGCCCTGCTCTAGGCTCTCACATAGTCCTCTCCTAACTAGTGATGCAGTGTGTCTTTAAAGAGAAAACCGTCCGTGATTATTTGCCCCTGGGGACCCATTTCCTCCTTGCTTCTAACGCAAGCATGAAGACCCGGACGATTGAGGAGAGGGGTCCCAAGAAGCTGATTCATTAAATATGGGTGTGTAGCTTTTAAGCAGAATCAACAAACGCTGATAGGGTGGATGGAACTAATGTTTGACATTTAGCCTGTCGCGTAAAGATAAGTGTAGTGGGAGCCTGGACCCTTTCGTGCCTGACTGAGAGGCTGAGATCTTGATGCTAGTTTTCAGGGTGGAGAGCAGAACTGGGTTCAAATAGTATTTGAAATCACTTAAAATAAGTTATCTGTTATCACTGTTGTGTTTCCAATTGTTTCCAGAAGTAATTCATTTCCGCTTGAGTTATAGGAGTTATGTGTTATAGCTAACCTAACACCGGAACATGTAGACACAGCACAGATACAAGTATAGCGATTTCACTAATTCTTTAAATGCAGATCAAGATTTCAAAGTGTGACAGCAGGAGATGCCAAATCCAATATGTCATGTCAGTTGTCAGGTGTTATTGGCAGATATTGTCCAAATCTCAGTGAATCCAGCCCTAGCGCCTGTCCTAAGTGTGGATTTCCATTCACAGCTGCCACAGCCATCACTGGAATCCCAGGCTCTGCCGTGACAGGTAGTGAAGTACTGGAAAATGCATGAGCTTTACCCTCCTTCACTCACTCCCTCCTTCCTTCCTTCTCTCCACCACTCCTGTTTTTCCTCCCCTGCCTCCCTCACTATCTCACTCCATCTCTCTTTCCTCCTCCTCCCCTCCATCCCTCTCCGTGCCTCTCTTCCTCCCTCTGAATCGGTTTTAATCCATCCCTCCCTCTCTTCATCCCCCTCCCTCATCCCTCCATCCCTTCCTGTTCTTCATGCAGCAGTTGTAGCAGCTCATCCCTGGCCATTGTTAAGCGGGAGCTGTGGTGTGGCTTGACAGCAGCCCCCTGCTGCACTTTCTCTCCAATCTCCCTCTTCAGCATTCAGCCAGACACACTATGCCACCAGAAAGCTGTTAAGTTTCCTTCCACTACTCTTTATTTCTGCATCACAACACTTTTCCCTTCCAGTTCCCAGCCACCTGCTTCTCTAACAATAGCAATATATTGTTTTGTAACTGCAGCAGGCTTTGTATCTCCTCACCGCATCTCCGCTCATTGTCTTATTTCCACCCATGCTCCAGGGAAAATGTTCTATAATGGTCTTCAATAGCATCTTTTGAATGACAGTATAGTCTAAGCCAATCAGGTGTTATCAGTTTTATAATACTAACTATTGCCTGCTGCCTGCTGCCTGCTTTCTTTATATAGAGATGTAGGATATTAATTACAGACAGTTTGCTACAGCAGGAAAATAATCATTCAGAAATAGGAAATGTGGATTATAATTAAAGGACAATTTTGTAAGGGTTGACACATTTTTCAAATCTGAAATGTAAAGGTGGAAATGTCAAAACTCAGAAGCCTTTTAAAAACCTCAAATACACTACAAGTTTTACATTTCCTGCATTGCAGTAAAGTTTTCCTGCAACAGGGTGATCAAATTAAGATCCTACATCTATAGGACTGTGTCAATTGCCTTGCCATTAGTGTTGTCAAACAGAATTAAGAAGTCCAAAGCCGTTTTTGCCCTCATCACCTCTTGCACCTTATTTTTACTGTGCTTACACTTCCGTGATTAATAACTGTGTAATAATAACCACAGTTATAACTGTGTTAACAACATAGTAGTTACATATGTTTTACTATGTAATTAAATGGTAATAGGGTTGAGGAATCAGTTACACAATTTAAACAAGGAATGAGTAATTACACATTCACTTGATGAAGGTTATTCCACATGTGTAACTACTGATGTTATTACACATTTTCTTGTTCCACTATGCAACTGTTTTGTAATTACACATTTGAACGTCACCTGTGAATTACCATATTAATAACTGAAACCAAAACCGGACCTTGTTACATGTAACAACAATTGTAACAAGACACTCCCTGTCATTAACTACCGGCTATTTTTCACTAAAGTTTATTTCTGTTTTGGAAAAAGCAACAATATAAAGTGAAGTGACATTTGAATTGCTTTGTAGTTACAATGTAACAACCTTTGCAGACAATAGGCTAACCAAGGGACTTTTCTTTAATGGATTTGACAAAGATTCATTTTCAACCATTTCAGACTCAAAGCAATAACTATTTTAGTTAGTAAAAATACAGGGTGGTAAAGCTAGCTAGCTAGCTAGCATTTCCCCATCATTCACTAATGTAGCTAGCTAACGGAAACTCATGTAAACTCGTACATTGCCTTGGTCCGTACAATTGCCCTTATTTTAGCGCCCCAGAAACGTAATACTTCCAGATCAACTGTAATGTCAATACCATTGTAAAGCACAATTTCTCTCCTTTCCAACATAATCGATTACATGACCTAAACGCTGCCCGTTTCTGCATAATTTAAACAGGCAATGAGCCCCGTCGGGTCTTTTTAAAAATGGTGGGTGGGGAAGCGAAACTAATGCGTGATAGTGAGAAGGAGAGATGTTGTGTGGGAAAATTGCTTTTTTTTTACTCGATCTGTCCAACTTATCACCTTATCGGCAGGGTAGCCTAGTGGTTGGGGGCGGCAGGGTAGCCTAGTGGTTAGAGCGTTGGACTAGTAACCGGAAGTTCAAATCCCCAAGCTGACAAGGTACAAATCTGTTGTTCTGCCCCTGAACAGGCAGTTCAGGCAGAACCCACTGTTCCTAGGCCGTCATTGAAAATAAGAATTTGTTCTTAACTGATTTGCCTAGTAAAATAAAGGTTAAAAAAAAAAGAAATTATCGCCTCTAAATTGTAAATACAACACTATAGAGTTTATATAATGTGTCATTACATACCTATTTGAAGGTTTGTGTCAAATTTTAATCGGGTTTTTAGGGCGGTGCTAAAGTGATCTTAGAAGTAAGCGGCTTTGAGAATGATGATGACGCAAAAAATGACTAGGTATCCCCCCTTACCCGCGTCACTGTCCATTTCTTGTTTTTAAAGAATGATAGTGCTACACCTGGTGGAGAGAGATTGTAAGACAGAAATAGTTGCTTTATACGTGCTGTACGTTACGACATGACACGTCAAGATGTAACAGAGGGTCAGTTTTTTCAACTTTTCTCCAATACTATAGAGCCATTACCATGTCGATCAACGCTTGAATAGAAACCTAGTTCACACCCCCGATTTTGACGTCAACGCAGTCGCTACAGTCCCAGTAGTTTACTTTGTAGCCATGTTTGAATGTTGCGGTCGCGCACATTTGTACGGAATGGGGTGAGTTTACGTTAGCTAGATGGCTAGCTAGGCACTGGTAGCCTAATGTCAACACGTTTTCCAACTCAGTTAAGAAACTTTACTAAATCATCATAAAACTCATAAAACATTTTGTTTACAATGTTATTTCACTATTTTGGAGACTTACATTGAACTTTGCACATTAAAAACATGACAAATGAAGAGACAGAAATAACATGGAACTTCCACTTGGCTGCATAGGAGAGTTGTGAGAGGTCAGTGTGATGTCAGTGTTCTTTTGGCTTCTTTTTTATTTATTTATTGTTCTTTTGAATGTACAAACATGTAAATAAATAGTGAACAAAAAGGTTAAAAGGATAAGACCCTTTAAAAAAAAAAAAATCTGCGTAAGACGACATACACAAATCTAACTGCCTGTAGCTCAGGACCTGAAGCAAAGATATGCATATTCTTGATACCATTTAACAGCTTCCACCCCCAAGCCATAAGACTCATGAACAGCTAATCAAAGGGCTACCCAGACCCCTCTTTTACGCTGCTGCTACTCTCTGTTTATCGTTTTTGCATGGTCACTTTAACGCTAGCTACGTGTGCATACTACATCAATTACCTCGACCAAAATATAAAAAAGCTAAATGTAAACAATTTTGTATGAGTTTACCAGGAAATTATGTCACACTGACCTTTCACCTCTCAAACTGTACTCTGCAGACAAAATGGAAGTCACATACAATTTCTGTCTCTTAATTTGTCGTTGGCATTTAATTGAATGTCCTCCTGTCTCCAAATTTCTCCTGGATAGCCTATGGTCTGCAAAGGTTGTTTCATTGTAAATACAAAGGTTGTTACATTGTAACTAAGTAATTATAAAGCTTATACACTACTGGGTTTCACTTTACGTTGCTTGCTCCTGGTTAGGTACATGATAATGACAAGAATATCCTATGTAACTACATTGTTCTTACAATACACTTGATTCGGAATAGCCTTTGAGCCAGGTCATGGAATAACCTTCAGCAAGTGAATGTGTAATAACACATTCCTTTTTCCAATTGTTTAATAACTGATTCCGCAACAACCCTATTACCATGTAGTTATAGTAAAACCTATGAAACGATTATGTTAACACAGTTATGAATGTGCTAGTTACATAGTAATAGGGGCAACCTAATGTAAAGTGTTACCTCAATACATACAGTATATAAGTATACTGTTATCGTTTTGGTGCCAACCTTCATATCAAACAATCACAAAATGTAGCATAAATCCACAAAGAAATATATCTTATTTTGCTTTGCCAGCTTTGGTTTCAACATTGAATCTCCCCTTTCTGGTGTGTCGAAACACAGCCCAACACAGCACAATGTCACACATCCACAACTCCAGAAACGGGTGTTTCAGAAACTGGCATCCCACGAGAAAAATCCATTATGGTCCAACAGCAATCTTAACTCTGTCTAAGATGAGCCAAGAACCTCTTTGTCTTATGGCGACGATACAAAGTCAAACATCCTCCCAAGCTCTTAGTAAACTGAAGCTCAATGACTCAGGCTCGCTTCCGTGTTGGAGAAGCAATTGTCTTCACAAAAGGATGCAAAGTCTGAGTCCCAAGTGGCACCCTAGTCCCCATATAGTGCACTACTTTTGACCAAAGCACTATGCCATTTGTGACACAGACAGAGAGGCGGACAGGGGGACAGAGGTGGAGATATGCCCAGACAGTTAACAACCTGGTGATGAACGGCAGACATCAAGCATAATCCTCACTTGTCTAATTGTATTATTTGCCAAAACAAAACAAAAGACTATGAACAATGTGGGAGAACAGAGAACACTCCAGATAATAGCGAGGGGTGAGGAGGGGTAAGGAGGACATAAGTGGGAGCAGCCAGAGAGCGCTGTTTACTTAGCGCAGCAGTGCATGACAAGCCTGACACCCTCCAGCTCATTTGCATATATCCCTGGCTGTGTGTGTATGTGTGAACTACTTCACTACTCTAGCCCCATCCATGGCTTTCTCTCAGCATGATAGAGGCATCCTATCCCAACCCTGGCAGCACCTTGAGAGCACACAGGACATGCAAAAAGGGGATCCAGGGGATCTGCAATCCATCATACTGGCTTCACTCTGAAGAGGCTTGGATTGGGCCCGGATGGGTAACATGACAGTATTATCCTTCAGCAGAGAGGAGAGGAGTGTGGAAAGGAAGGGAAGAGAAGTGATGTCTCTCTCTGAGATAGATGACACAGAGCATCTCAAGGGATGCAATGGCCTCTTTCTTTCTTTACTCACACAACATTAGTGATTGTTGTTTCTATGTGGATTTCAACATGTTCTTAATATATTCAAGATGTTTGTACGTTAGGCGGTTTGTTGTAAATGCACTCATGCATACAAATGCACCCTTATATCATGTTGAAATGAATAATTTAGATCAGTCATATCAGGTGATGTGGTGTTATTTTCCCAAAGCGCTGTCACAAAGTGGTTGTAAACCCAAGTGATTGTGTATGGTGAGAGTGCATTAAAACCTCTTCCCTACTGTCATCTAAGGACCTACATTTTGACTGAATGGTGACCGGATTTGAAAAGTTGGTACCACTCCTAAATGCTTCCCCCCAGGAACATACAGGCATGGAACTACTTTTCCTAAATGTTCCTAAATGTTTTCCCCAAAGAACATTATGCAGGGATGGAACAGATGCTCTCTTGTAACTGTAAATAAAGATGTGTGCATCCTGATCAAACCCGGAGTCATTGGAGTCACTACCTGGTCGTTGGCCTGCTCTGTGTGTGTTTGTGTGTGCATATGTGAAAGTATGTGTGTGCGCATTTGCATTTGAGTGTGCATGTGTGTGTGTGTGTTTCTAGGGGACACCATGGTCTAGCATGCAGACAAGGACACAATTAGCGGAGGGGCAGAGGGACAGATCATGTTCTGTCTGCGACACATCTGAAAGAAAGAAAGAAAGAAAGAAAGAAAGAAGGGAGCAACCGTGTGTGTAGCTGGGTGTGTGTGTGAGGGGAGGGGGGATGAGGAGAGAAGGATGGGCGTTATGTGTGGGAGAAGTGAGAAGTGAAAATATACCAGATTGTGAACTACTAGCCCCAAAACACTGTATTTTCAGATGCACGACTCTTCACTTGTAAAATGGGAAACATTACCAGAATACAACACTGACACAATTTTTTACATTTTACCTTTATTTAACTAGGCAAGTAACAAATTCTTATTTTCAATGACGGCCTGTTCAGGGGTAGAACGACAGATTCGTACCTTGTCAGCTTGGGGATTTGAACTTGCAACCTTCCGGTTACTAGTCCAAAGCTCTGGTTACTAGTCCAACGCTCTAACCACTAGGCTACCCTGCTAGCAAGTCACTGGGTGAAGGCCTCAAAGCACAGCATGTTTAGAATGCTTGTCATCATTTCTAAAATGGTCAACACAATGCCGAGACCAACTTTAAAAAAAAACTGTGACATAATTTATTCCAGCAAATCACTTAAAGTCTGGGATGAAGTTATGAAAACCTGAGACCACTTGTCCTGATTTGTAGTTGGAATCCAACCAACATGCCCTCAATACGACCTCATGTCATCACGGTAAAATGGGAAGATTGTAATAGATGACATTGAAGTCCCTATGGGAGGTTTTTAGAGGTTTCTTCCATACAGTTATCTCTCTGCACCCCAAACCCAAAGCCCTTGCCACTTAGCACATTCAATTGTGTAGAATGTATAATGCAAGTAATGTAAGCTGAAAATAATGTAGGCTTCAGTTGAGAAAGTGTGCGTGGGAGCCATATCAGAAGAGTTGGCCTACTTTGTGTTATACCATGCGGTTCATCCATATCCTTTATGGCCCATAGCATAGCACATCTATGTACAGTAACAGCAAGCGTCATTCTGCATGAGCATATTTTCTTCAGCAAAAGTAACTTAATTATGCCATGTAGAAGCACATAAGTATAACGTAGATATGCCAATCTCTCACCATTGCCGCTTTTATAGACCCCCTTCAGACCCCAGCTTTGCCCTGGACACCATATGTGAATTGATTGCCCCCCATCTATCTTCAGAGTTCAAACTGTCAGGTCAGTATTGACCTCATCCCATCAGTAGAGGATGCCTGGTTGCTCTTTAAAGGTGCTTTCCTCGCCATCTTAAATAACCATGACCCATAAAAAATGTAGAACTAAGAGCAGATATACACAGTCAGTTAGGAAAGCTAAGGCTAGCTTTCTCAAACAGAAATTTGCATCCTGTATAGAGGTCGACCGATTATGATTTTTCAACGCCGATACCGATAATTGGAGGACCAAAAAAGCCGATACCGATTAATCGGCCATTTTTTTTTTTTTTGTAATAATGACAATTACAACAATACTGAATGAACACTTATTTTAACTTAATCTAATACATCAATAAAATCAATTTAGCCTCAATTAAATAATGAAACATGTTCAATTTGGTTTAAATAATGCAAAAACAAAGTGTTGGAGAAGAAAGTAAAAGTGCAATATATGCTATGTAAGAAAGCTAACGTTTAAGTTCCTTGCTCAGAACATGAGAACATATGAAAGCTGGTGGTTCCTTTTAACATGAGTCTTCAATATTCCCAGGTAAGAAGTTTTAGGTTGTAGTTATTATAGGAATTATAGGACTATTTCCCTCTATACCATTTGTATTTCATTAACCTTTGGCTATTGGATGTTCTTATAGGCACTTTAGTATTGCCAGTGTAACAGTATAGCTTCCGTCCCTCTTCTCGCTCCTCCCTGGGCTCGAACCAGGAACACAACACAGCCACCCTCGAAGCAGCATTACCCATGCAGAGCAAGGCAAACAACCACCCCAAGGCTCAGAGCGAGTGACGTTTGAAACGCTATTAGTGCGTGCTAACTAGCCAGCCATTTCACTCCGGTTACACCAGCCTAATCTCGGGAGTTGATAGGCTTGAAGTCATAAACAGCGCAATGCTTGACGCACAATGAAGAGCTGCTGGCAAAACGCACGAAAGGGCTGTTTGAATGAATGTTTACGCACCTGCTTCTGCCTACCACCGCTCAGTCATATACTTAGATACTTGTATGCCTGTATGCTCAGTCAGATTATACGCAACGCAGGACACGCTAGATAATATCTAGTAGTATCATCAACCATGTGCAGTTAACTGTGTAGTGATTATGATTGATTGTTTTTATAAGATAAGTTTAATGCTAGCTAGCAACTTACCTTGGCTTACTGCATTCACCAAACAGGCAGTCAGGCTCCTTGTGGAGTGCAACGGTCATTATTAAATTGGACTAGTTAACTGTAAACTTGCAAGACTGGATCCCCCAAGCTGACAAGGTGAAAACCTGTCGTTCTGTCCCTGAATGAGGCAGTTAACCCACTGTTCCTTGGCCGTCATTGAAAATAAGAATGTGTTCTCTAACTGACTTGCCTAGTTAAATAAAGGTGTAAAAAATATATTTAAAAAAATACCGATTTCCGATTGTTATGAAAACTTGAAATCGGCCCTAATTAATCGTCCATTCCGAGTAATCGGTAGACCTCTAATCCTGTAGCACTAATTCCAAAAAGTTTTGGGACACTGTAAAGTCCATGGAGAATAAGAGCACCTCCTCCCAACTTCCCACTGCACTGAGGCTAGGAAACACTGTCACCACCGATAATTCTACAATAATCGAGAATTTAAATAAGCACGTTTCTGCGGCTGGCCATACTTTCCTCCTGGCTACCCCTAGCCTGACCAACAGCTCAGCTCCCCCTGCAACAACTTGCCCAAGCACCCCCCCGCTTCTCCTTCACCCAAATCCAGACAGCTGATGTTCTGAAAGAGCTGCAAAATCTGGATCCCTACAAGTCAGCTGGGCTAGATAATCTGGATCCTCTCTTTCTAAAATGATCCACCGAAATTGTTTCAACCCCTATTACTAGCCTGTTTAACCTCTCTTTCGTATCGTCTGAGATCCCCAAAGATTGGAAAGCTGTCACGGTCATCTCCTCTTCAAAAGGGGAGACACTCTAGACCCAAACTGTTATAGACCTATATCCATCCTGCCCTGCCATTCTAAAATCTTTGAAAGCCAAGTTAACAAACAGATCACCGACCATTTCGAATCCCACCATAACTTCTCCACTATGCAATCTGGTTTCCGAGCTGGTCATGGGTGCACCTCAGCCACACTCAAGGTCTTAAACGATATCATAACCGCCATCGATAAAAGACAGTACTGTGCAACCATCTTCATCGACCTGGCCAAGGCTTTCGGGGTCAATCACCGCATTCTTATCGGCAGACTCAATAGCCTTGGTTTCTCAAATGACTCTTCACTTGGTTCACCAACTACTTCTCAGATAGAGTTCAGTGTGTCAAATCGGAGGGCCTGTTGTCCGGGCCTCTGGCAGTCTCTATGGGGGTGCCACAGGGTTCAATTCTTAGGGCCGACTCTTCTCTGTATACATCAATGATGTCGCTCTTGCTGCTGGTAATTCTCTGATCCACCTCTACGCAAACAACACCATTCTGTATACAACTGGCCCTTCTCTGGACACTGTGTTAACAAACCTCCAAACAAGCTTCAATTCCATACAACACTCCTTCCGTGGCCTCCAACTGCTTTTAAATGCCAGCAAAACTAAATGCATGCTCGATTGTTGCCTGCACCCGCCGGCCCGACTAGCATCACTACTCTGGGCGGTTCTAACTTAGAATATGTGGACAACTACATACAATATATACTGTATTCTATACCATCTACTGCACCTTGCCTATGCGACTCGGCCATCGCTAATCCATATACTTACATGTACATATTTTCATTCCCGCCTTTATATTTGTTTGCATTAGGTAGTTGTTGGGGAATTGTTAGATTACTTGTTCCCCTCTCTCCACTGGGATTCTCTGCCTCTAACCCTATTACAGGAGCCGAGTCACTGGCTTACTGGTGCTCTTCCATGCCGTCACTAGGAGGGGTGCGTCACTTGAGTGGGTTGAGTCACTGACGTGGTCTTCCTGTCTGGGTTGGCGCCCCCCCTTGGGTTGTGCCGTGGCAGAGATCTTTGTGGGCTATACTCGGCCTTGTCTCAGGATGGTAATTTGGTGGTTGAAGATATTCCTCTAGTGGTGTGGGGACTGTGCTTTGGCAAGGTGGGTGGGGTTATATCCTGCCTGTTTGGCTCTGTACTCGGTGTATCATCGGATGGGGCCACAGTGTCTCCTGACCCCTCCTGTCTCAGTCTCCAGTATTTATGCTGCAGTAGTTTATGTGTCGGGGGGCTAGGGTCACTCTGTTATATCTGGAGTATTTCTCCAGTGTCCTGTGCGAATTTTAGTATGCTCTCCCTTTCTTTCTCTCTCTCTCCTGGGCACCTGGGCACCTGAGCCCTAGGAGCCTTGATGACTCCTTGTTGTCCCCAGTCCACCTCCAGTTTCAACTGTTCTGCCTGCGGCTATGGAACCCTGACCTGTTCACCGGACGTGCTACCTGTCCCAGACCTGCTGTTTTCAACTCTCTAGAGACAGCAGGAGCAGTAGAGATACTCTCAATGATCGGCTATGAAAAGCCAACTGACATTTACTCCTGAGGGGCTGACCTGTTGCACCCTCGACAACTACAGTGATTATTATTATTATGATGTAAGAAGGGCTATATAAATACATTTGATTTTATATTATTGCACTCGGAACTAGAAGCACAAGCATTTCGCTACACTCGCATTAACATCTGCTAACCATGTGAAGAAAATAACATTTGATTTGACATAGGCGGATGTGGCGGATTGAGACGCAGCCCAGATATCTCAGCTTAAATTCACGGATTTTGGGATTTTTGTATCATGTTACTTAGATTGACGCGCTGGTGCGTCAATAGACTCAAGGTTAAAATCTTCTTATTGGATTATTTTATATATTTTACATGAGATAAAACCACACAGAGGGCCAAAGATACTTACAGACCCCTGTGATAATCTGAAGTACCCAAAAAAGGCCAGAAGATTTCATCTGATAGAATTCCCTCCCAAACTGGTAGTTTACTGGTAAACTTAAAAAATGTCCAGTAATATACTCTCCATTTGAAACCCTAAATGTGACAGACTGATAGAGCTTTTGAAGGCGGGTAGAAATATGAACTGTGAACGGTTTGAGAGACAAACCACTCTCTTATCACCCCTCTCTTATCACCCCTCTCACCCCTCTCTTATCTCTTTAATATGTCGTGTAACCTCACGCTATCTGCTCTGTTTCTGCAGTCTCTGCACTTTGGTGGAGGGCTGTGCTCTGTCGCTAACTACGCAGGCAGTCGACAAATGTGTCATCCACAATCATCTCAGGCTTAGCTTGATTGGGAGAGGGCCAAAGGGTGTGCTTCAATTGATAAACCAAAGTACGTCAGCAAGTCTAACAAACAGGATGGGCTAATCCTTCAGTGATGCGTTATAGTGTTGTGCTGGAGTTCAATTTAGAAGCCACATGAATGACTTGACAGCACAAATAGACTCAACATGCACATTCACACACACACACACAGAGATAGAGAGTTCCATATGGGTTAGCTTCCACAAGCATCTGCCTTTCCAACCTCACATGCAAGGCAGCAAATGAATGATCAAATCAAATCCCATTTCATATGTCACATGCACCGAATACAAGTGAAAAGTGAAATGCTTACTTACGAGCCCCTAACCAACAAAACAGTCAAAAATAATATGGATAAGAATAAGAAATAAATGTAGCAAGTAATTAAAGAGTAGTAGTAGTAAAATAACAATAGCGAGACTATATACAGTGGGGTACCGGAACCAACAATGCAGTTAAAAAAAATATGGATAAGAATAAGAAATAAAAGTAACAAGTAATTAAAGAGCAGCAGTAAAATAACAATAGCGAGACTATATACAGGGGGGTAACGGTACATGGTCAATGTGCGGGGGCACCGGTTAGTTGAGGTAAAGGGGGGGGGGGGGTGCAAATGTTGATTAGATGTTCAGGAGTCTTATTGCTTGGGGGTAGAAGCTGTTTCGAAGCCTCTTGGACCTAGACTTGGCACTCCGGTACCGCTTGCCGTGCGGTAGCAGAGAGAACAGTCTATGACTAGGGTGGCTAGAGTCTTTGACAATTTTTAGGGCCTTCTTTGGACACCGCCTGGTATAGAGGTCCTGGATGGCACTAAGCTTGGCCTCAGTGATGTACTGGGCCGGTCGCACTACCCTCTGTAGTGCCTTGCGGTCGGAGCATGAGCATTTGCCATACCAGGAGGTGGTGCAACCAGTCAGGATGCTCTCGATGGTGCAGCTTTAGAACCTTTTGAGGATTTGATGACCCATGCCAAATCTTTTCGGTCTCCTGAGGAGGAATAGGTTTTATCTTGCCCTCTTCACGACTGTCTTGGTGTGCTTGGACCATGTTAGTTTGTTGGTGAAGTGGACACCAAGGAACTTGAAGCTCTCAACCTGCACCACTGCAGCCCTGTCGATGAGAATGGGGGCATGCTCGGTCCTCTTTTTCCTGTAGTCCACAATCATCTCCTTTGTCTTGATCACGTTGAAGGAGAGGTTGTTGGCCTGGCACCACACGGCCAGGTCTCTGACTTCCTCCCTATAGGCTGTCTCGTCGTTGTCGGTGATCAGGCCTACCACTGTTGTGTCACTGGCAAACTTAATGAGGGTGTTGGAGTGAACAGGGAGTACAGGAGGGGACTGAGCATGCACCCCTGAGGGGCCCCTGAGGGGCCCCTGTGTTGAGGATCAGCATGGCGGATGTGTTGTTACTTACCCTTACCACTTGGGGGGTGGCCCGTCAGGAAGTCCAGGATCCAGTTGCAGAGGAAGGTATTTAGTCCCAGGGTCCTTAGCTTATTGATGAGCTTTTAGGGCACTATGGTGTTGAACACTGAACTGTAGTCAATGAATAGCATTCTCACATAGGTGTTCCATTTGTCCAGGTGGGAAAGGGCAGTGTGGAGTGCAATAGAGATTGCATCATCTGTGGATCTGTTAGGGAAGTATGCAAATTGGAGTGGGTCTAGGGTTTCTGGGATAATGGTGTTGTTGCGAGCAATGACCAACCTTTCAAAGCACTTCATGGCTACAGACGTGAGTGCTACGAGTCTGTAGTCAGTTAGGCAGGTTACCTTAGTGTCCTTGGGCACAGGGACTATGGTGGTCTGCTTAACACATGTTGGTATTACAGCCTCGGACAGGAAGAGGTTGAAAATGTCAGTGAAGACACTTGTCAGCTGGTCAGCGCATGTTCGCAGTACACGTCCTGGTAATCCGTCTGGCCCTGCGGCCTTGTGAATGTTGACCAGTTTAAAGGTCTTACTCACATCGGTTGTGGAGAGCGTGATCAGACAGTCTTCCGGAACAGCTGGTGCTCTCATGAATGTTTGTGTAATTTTCCCCGAAGTGAGCATTGAAGTAGTTTAGCCAGTCTGGTAGGATCGTGTCACTGGGCAGCTCTTCCCGTTGTAGTCAGTAATGATTTGCAAGCTCTGCCACATCCGACGAGCATCAGAGCCGGTGTAGTACGATTCGATCTTAGTCCTGTATTGGCGCATTGCCTGTTTGATGGTTTGTCAGAGGGCATAGCGGGATTTCTTATGAGCTTCCGGGTTAGAGTCACGCTCCTTGAAAGCGACAGCTCTAGCCTTTAGCTCAGTGCGGATATTGCATGTAATCCGTAGCTTCTGGTTGGGGTATGTACGTACGGTCACTGTGGGGATGAGGTCATCGATGCACTTATTGATGATGTGACTGATGTGGTGTACTCCTCAATGCCACCGGAGGAATCCCGGAACATATTCCAGTCAGTGCTAGCAAAACAGTCATGTAGCTTAGCATCTGCTTCATCTGACCACTTGTTTATTGATCTGACCACTTGTTTATTGATCTAGTCACTGCTGCTTCCAGCTTTAATTTTTGCTTGTAAGCAGGAATCAGGAGGATAGAATTATGGTTAAATTTGCCAAATGGAGGGCGAGGGAGAGCTTTGTATGCGTCTCTATGTGTGGAGTAAAGGTGGTCCAGAGTTTATTTTCCCTCTGGCATGTAACATGCTGATAGAAATTTGGTAAAACAAATGTAAGTTTCCCTGCATAAAAGTCCCCGGTTACTAGGAGCACCGCCACTGGGTGAGTTTTTTTTTGTTTGCTTACGGCGGAATACAGCTCATTCACTGCTGTCTTAGTGCCAGCCTCAGTCTGTGGTGGTATGTAAACAGCTACGAAAAATACAGATGAAAACTCTCTAGGTAGATAGTGTGGTCTACAGCTTATCATGTTATCTTTAATCTTCCGCGTAGGTCATTGATTTTTTTATCCAAAGATTGCAGGTTTGCTAGCAGAATGGAAGGAAGTGGGGTTTATTCGATTGCCTGTGAATTCTCAGAAGGAAGGCTTTCTGGCCCCTTTTTCTCCGCCTCCTCTTCACGCAAATCACGGGGATCTGGTCCTGTTCCAGAGAAAGTATATAATTCGCTTTTGTTTGTTTCATTTCCAAACAAAATAATAAATGTTTTTTATTTTTAAAAGGAGTTCTGATATTCCTCTACCAGCCAGTGATAGGTAGGTTGTAACTAGATGCATTGGACTTAAAAGCCTGCAATGCAGTAAAACGGCTTAAATGAACCTGAACTTATTTGATCGATAAATTGAATGCACTGATTGAAGAGTGATTGACATGAGAGGTGCGTGTGTGCATGCATACATGTGATGTTTCACCCTGAAAGTAGCACCTGTTGGTCCTTGGTGTTGGCATACACAGTACATACTGTACATTATGACACAATGCTGACATGCCGATCGCTGAAAGGCATGCTTTAGATACACTAGTACCCAGTTGACAGATGGGCTGCTTTGTATCTGGAAAAGTAACTGAACAGAGCTGACATCTTAGTTCTGTGGCCTATCTCTGAGCTCAAGTTTTGCGTGATTGAATTCAAGACTGGGAGATATCTGATACTCTGCTTTGTTATGAGAGTAATGGATGGACACACTACTGGATGAAGATAAAAGGATGAGATGGATTGCATAGTGCAGGGACTCATTTACAAGCTCTGGATGTGTATGCGTACATATATGTGTGAGTATTAAAAAAGACTATACTGTTGACATATACAGTGGCAAGAAAATATATATGAACCCTTTGTAAATACCTGGATTTCTGCATAAATTGGTCATACAATTTGATCTGATCTTCATCTAGGTCACATCAATAGACAAACACAGTCTGCTTAAACTAATAACACAAACAATTATACGTTTTCATGTCTTCATTGAACATATCATGTAAACATTCAGTGCAGGGTGGAAAAAGTATGTGAACCCTTGGATTTAATAACTGGTTGACTCTCCTTTGGCAGCAATAACCTCAACCAAACATTTTCTGTAGTTGTGGATAAGACCTGCATTTTGGATTTTCTTTACAAAACTGTTTCAGTTCAGCAATATTCTTGGGATGGCTGGTGTGAACCGCTCTCAAGGTCATGCCACAGCATCTCAATCGGGTTGAGGTCAGAACTCTGACTGGGCCACTCCAGAAGGCATATTTTATTTTGTTGAAGCCATTCTGTTGTTGATTTACTTCTGTGTTTTGGGTTGTTGTCCTGTTGAATCACCCAACTTCTGTTGAGCTTCAAATTGCAGACAGATAGCCTTACATCTCCTGCAAAATGTCTTGATGAACTTGGGAATTAATTTTTCCGTCGATGATAGCAAGCTGTCCAGGCCTTGAGGCAGCAAAGCAGCCCCAAACTATGATGCTCCAATGTTGGTAAAATTATGATTAAATGACTGAACAAATCATTTTAAATGGAACTGTAACTAAGTAAACTTATACTCTGTTTTATTATATCTGATTAACAATATGAGTTCATAAGATGTGATTGTGTGACACAGACAAGGAGTAATTAAAGTTAATGAACACCATTCCAACTAGGAAGAAAGAAGTGGACTGTGTAAACAGATATGGTCGTTAACCTATGGTTGAACCGACGAAACTTAGCTCTGGGGTTTTTAGATAAGACAGTGAGTGCATTCCTAGGTTCTGTTTATTAGAACTGTCAGCTAAGTGGTGAATGATAATGTTGAGGGGTCAAAAGTTACCTGGGAGTGTGTTAGTAAGTTAGAATGAACGTTTCACCTCACTTTGTCCCTGTCGAGAGGAGGGGTTTCTGTTAAGCAATTAAATTACGTTATGTTTTGTATATAAACTGTTGCTCGTGGTGAAGTGGCAGCTCGCTCCAATAATAAATTCTGTTACCTATTATTGAAAAGACTGGTCTCGTCTATTTTATGCAAACAAGAATCTTACAAATTCTCATAAAATAGATTAAGGGTTTTCAATTAATGAAAATACATTAGCATAATTATATTACAGTAACATCCAACCACCATAATTTACAGTTGGGATGAGGTTTTGGTGTTGGTGTGTTCTGCCTTTTTCCCACCCTCCACACATAATGTTGTGTATTCCTTCCAAACAACTCAACTGTAGTTTAATCTGTCCATTGAATATTTTTCCAGTAGCGCTGTGGAACATCCAGGTGCACTTTTGTAAACTTCAGATGTACAGCAATGTTTTTTTGGACAGCAGTGGCTTCTTCCGTGGTGTCCTCCCATGAACACCATTCTTGTTTAGAGTCTACGATATGTGAAACACGTCAACAGAGGTGTTAGCATGTTACAGAGATTTCTGTTAGTCTTTAGCTGATTATTCTCTAGGATTATTCTTAACCTTATTGAGCATTCTGTGCTGTGCTCTTGCAGTCATCTTTGCAGGACGGCCACTTCTGGGGAGAATAGCAACAGTGCTGAACTTTCTCAATTTATAGACAATTTATCTTACCGTCTACTGATGAACATCAAGGCTTTTAGAGATACTTTTGTAACCCTTTCCAGCTTTATGCAAGTCAACAAATCTGAATTTTAGGTCTTCTGAGACCTCTTTTGTTCGAGGCATGGTCCACATCAGGCAATGCTTCTTGTGAATAGCAAACTCAAATTTTGTGAGTGTTTTTTATAGGGCAAGGCAGCTCTAACTAACATCTCCAATCTTGTCTCATTGATTGGACTCCAGGTTAGCTGACAACTGACTCCAATTAGCTTCTGGAGAAGTCATTAGTCAATGGGTTCACATACTTTTTCCAACCTACACTGTGAATGTTTAAATTATGTATTCAGTATAGACAAGAAAAATTAGTGCAGTATTAGTTTAAGCACACCATGTGTGTCTATTGTCGTGACTTAGATGAAGATCAGATCATTTGATAACCAATTTATGCAGAAATTCAGGTAATTCCAAAGGGTTCACATACTTTTTCTTGCCACTGTAGACTACAATTGTAGTCGAACCCCTGCCTACAGTAAAGGTCGTTATCCCTCAACTGACATATACACCATTATAATCAACAAGGCTCGGATCACACAACACATTTGTTTACTCAAGTGGCATCTCAAGTGGCATCCATTAGCTAGCCATTAACTCACATAATGAGTTCTAATCTGAATGCAAAGCACACCTGGACTCATAGCATAACTCATCACTAAAGGGGAATTGGGTAGAGAAAAATACACAACTCTGTGATTTGTAGGCTACATCCATTTTTGGTATTTAAAAAAATATATATATCTATTGATTCTTCAAATGTATCATCTCATAAATGCCTCATGAGCGAAGGCCAACACCAGTCGACTGCGAAGTTCTGGGACACTGTAAAGTCCATAGAGAATAAGAACACCTCCTCCCAGCTGCCCACTGCACTGAGGAAAGGAAACACTGTCACCACCGATAGATCCACTATAATTGAGCTTATAATAAATAAGCATTTTTCTACGACTGGCCATGCTTTCCACCTGGCTACCTCTACCCCGGTCAACAGCACTGCACCCCCCACAGCAACTCGCCCAAGCCTTCCCCATTTCTCCTTCTCCCAAATCAAGTCAGCTGATGTTCTGAAAGAGCTGCAAAATCTGGACCCCTACAAATCAGCCGGGCTAGACAATCTGGACCCTTTCTTTCTAAAAATGATCTGCCGAAATTGTTGCAACCCCTATTACTAGCCTGTTCAACCTCTCTTTCGTGACGTCTGAGATTCCCAAAGATTGGAAAGCAGCTGTGGTCATCACCCTCTTCAAGGGGGGGGGGGGGGGGACACTCTTGACCCAAACTGCTACAGACCTTTATCTATCCTACCCTGCCTTTCTAAGGTCTTCGAAAGCCAAGTCAACAAACAGATTACCGACCATTTCAAATCCCACCATACCTTCTCCGCTATGCAATCTGCTTTCAGAGCTGGTCATGGGTGCACCTCAGCCACGCTCAAGGTCGTAAACGATATCTTAACCGCCATCGATAAGAAACAATACTGTGCAGCCGTATTCATTGATCTGGCCAAGGCTTTCGACTCTTGTCAATCACCACATCCTCATCGGCAGACTCGATAGCCTTGGTTTCTCAAATGATTGCCTCGCCTGGTCCACCAACTACTTCTCTAATAGAGTTCAGTGTGTCAAATCGGAGGGCCTGTTGTCCGGGCCTCTGGCAGTCTCTATGGGGTTGCCTCAGGGTTCAATTCTTGGACCGACTCTTCTCTGTATACATCAATGATGTTGCTCTTGCTGCTGGTGAGTCTCTGATCCACCTCTACGCAGACGACACCATTCTGTATACTCCTGGCCCTTCTTTGGCCACTGTGTTATCTAACCTCCAGACGAGCTCAATGCCATACAACTCTCCTTCCGTGGTCTCCAATTGCTCTTAAATACAAGTAAAACTAAATCCATGCTCTTCAACCGATTGCTGCCTGCACCTGCACGCCCGTCCAACATCACTACTCTGGACGGTTCTGACTTAGAATATGTGGACAACTACAAATACCTAGGTGTCTGGTTAGACTGTAAACTCTCCTTCCAGACTCACATTAAACATCCACAATCCAAAGTTAAATCTAGAATTGGCTTCCGATTTCCCAACAAAGCCTCCTTCACTCATGCTGCCAAACATACCCTTGTAAAACTGACCATCCTACCGATCCTCGACTTCGGCGATGTCATTTACAAAATAGCCTCCAATACCTTACTCAATAAATTGGATGCAGTGTATCACAGTGCCATCCGTTTTTGTCACCATAGCCCCATATACTACCCACCACTGTGACTTGTACGCTCTCATTGGCTGGCCCTCGCTTCATACTCGTCGCCAAACCCACTGGCTCCAGGTCATCTACAAGACCCTGCTAGGTAAAGTCCCCCCTTATCTCAGCTCGCTGGTCACCATAGCAGCACCAACCTGTAGCACGCGCTCCAGCAGGTATATCTCTCTGGTCACCCCCAAAACCAATTCTTCCTTTGGCCGCCTCTCCTTCCAGTTCTCTGCTGCCAATGATTGGAACGAACTACAAAAATCTCTGAAACTGGAAGCACCTATCTCCCTCACTAGCTTTAAGCACCAGCTGTCAGAGCAGCTCACAGATTACTGCACCTGTACATAGCCCATCTATAATTTAGCCCAAACAACTACCTCTCCCCCTACTGTATTTATTTATTAATTTTGCTCCTTTGCACCCCATTATTGCCCTCTCTACCTTGCATATTCTTCCACTGCAAATCTACCATTCTAGTGTTTTACTTGGCCACCATGGCCTTTTTTTGCTTTTACCTCCCCTATCTCACCTCATTTGCTCACATTGTATATAGACTTATTTTTCTACTGTATTATTGACTATGTTTGTTTTACTCCATGTGTAACTCTGTGTTGTTGTATGTGTCGAACTGCTTTGCTTTATCTTGGCCAGGTCGCAATTGTAAATGAGAACTTGTTCTCAACTTGCCTACCTGGTTAAATAAAGGTGAAAAAACAAGCCTGGATAATCACAATAGAGACATGAAGATGGAGGAGTGATTCACACAAGGCTTAGCCCATACGGATACAGTAAGCTCCCATCACAGAGCAGTCTCTACTAATTCTGACCAAGCTTTTTGCAGATCCATCTATTTTCGATGCTTAGGCACCCTTGAGGAACGTTGACCTGGAAGAGACAAACCCTCTCTCTACTTTCATCTCTGAAATCTAACGCATTAGGGCCAACTGCACAGTGTGCCTTATTTCTCTCCTGTGATTCTGCCCAGTAATAAGATACGTATTTTCTACTCTCCTCTTCTGTGCTGTTTGGTAAAATATATTTCCACCCAAGAGAATTTGTGAAATTTTAACCCACATTTCTACAAATAGAATGTCAGTCCAAATAGGCCACACATCTAGTCTAGACACATTTTTATTCTGAAACTAAGTTCACCTTTTCATCTTGTTCGATTCTGTGATTCTGACCAGTACGAGAAGGGCACTGTAACTTCTACTCTCTGTTACTGTGGTGTTTTCAGTCAGTTTCTCTTTTCAAAAAAGCTATGTCAAAGAGATACATTTACTGCTTAGTGACTGACTCCCATTTGCTTCGCCGCCATACTGAGCTGTGTGTGTGTGGGTGGAGAGCTGAAATCACGGGGGCATGTAGTCTCATATCATGCTTTCACATATCACAAAGTATAGGTATCTCATTCTACTCTAAACCCTTCACATATCCTGGACTCCACTGCACAATGTGAAATACACTACTCAATTATTTTGAGAGTCTTTATCCTAAAACTCTGGGTTCATTGTTACCATGCTAAAACTATTTTGAGAAAGTCATAAAAAGGACCACATAGTGAATCAGATTATTACATCTTTATTCATTTATGATGTAAACACTTCAGAGTGATGATAAAGAGGGGTTTTGCTGGCGAGAAAGAGAAGGGGATCAAAAGACAGAAGAGTCATGGCATTGGGCAGAAATCTCCCTCTTCGTGCAGAGAGAGATACTGTATGACATGCAGGCAGGCAGAGGGTTTGAGTCCCAAAACTTTGAATTCAATCAGGCCTGCTCTGCTCTGAATCCCTTCCAGAGAAAGTTGCCTGAATGCCTTCATGGACGTACGTCACATTCCCCATCTGCTCCTCTGCTTGATGTTTGCTGATGTCAACACTGTAAGCCAGCAATTACACAGCAAAGAACAGAGTTGGCCTACAGTGGTTCTTCCTTTAAAAGTTGTGTCGTACTGCAGCACAGCTTGTGGGCTAGAATTCTATGGCACGTTATTTGTCAGCCATTGTTGCCATTAATGCTAGTTAGTGCTAGTTTGACCACCAGAGGGTGAACTACTGTTTGATCTTTGAGAAGCATTTGACTGTTTTTAATATTGGCTGTACTAGACGATTTAAAAACCTTTTTTTGTAAGAACATAGTATATGAGATTGATTTTATGAAATGCAGCTTAATTAATTTATGGTGTTTCAATTCCAAGAAAAATTAAAAAACAAACCCCTCAGGGTTTCCGTTAAGAAAATATGGCACTGTACAACATGACCGGTTGGGAGTAGGCTATTAGTGTCAGAGAAGAGAGACTCTCAGACTAATAATATTAATTTGTGCCACAGTTTAGACTACCGATAGATCAGCATTCTAACTCCCCCTTGTGATAGTGTGGTGCAATGACAGAATGCCACCATCTACCTCTAACATAAGCTCATAACTTTTAAAGGAAGAACCACCGTAGCTGGCCTATGATCTGGGAACAAGACCCTATTTGCACCGGGATGGACAAAGGCTGAGTTCTGGGTTCTCTTCTGTGCTGCATTCTCAACATCTCTGCAGTCAATTATAGTAGGGACACGGGGGGGAACTTAGGAGGCAAAATGGGTCCGGAATGTACGGCACTCTGAACCACAGATTCTGATTTGGGACAAAAGTGAAAGGTGTACACACTAAAAAGGGTTATTTGGCTCGTAACGATAGCGGATCCCTCTATGGTGCTATATAGAACCCTTTTTCAAAGGTTCTATAAAGGACCATGCTCATACGGTTCTAAATGAAACATTTATTGTGCTATAAAGAAGGGTTTCCCAAACTCGGTCCTAGTTAGCCATATTATATTGTTAAAATTCCATAGGGTTTTACTATTATGTTAATTGACAAGTTGAATCAGGTGTGCTAGCCGTGGAATGACTAGGGGGTCCTTGAGGAGAGGTTTGAGAATCACATACGTTTTCTCAATTGTCACAATGCCATATACTTGAGTCTTTCAAGACACTTTCACTGGCCATAGTCATATTTAACAATGGCACAACAGATTAGATTAACTGGAATGACACCCCTTTTTCTCCCCAATTTCATGCTATCTAATTGGTAGTTAGTATTGTCTCATTGCTGCAACTTCCGTACTGACTCGGGAAAGGCGAAGGTCGAGAGTCGTGCGTCCTCCGAAACACAACCCAGCCAAGCCACACTGCTTCTTGACACAATGTCCGCTTAACCCAGATGCCAGCCGCACCAATGTGTCAGAGAAAACACGTCCCATGGGTCTCCCGGTCGCGGCTGGCTGAGACATAGCCTGGACTCGAACCAGGATCTCTAGCGGCACAGCTAGCACTGCGATGCAGCGCCTTAGATCACTGCGCCACTCAGGAGGCCTGTAATGACAGGCACAGTTGCACAAAAAGAGCTCAGCGCAAACCATTCCCAAAAATGTTCTAATGAGCCGCTGCCCCTACATCTTAATTATCACTAAAAGAGCCCTTTTATGAACTGCAAAGAATGATTGAACTTCTCAAAGAGTTATTTTAATAATTATTGTTCCACATAGAACCATAACACTTACAAAGAACCCTTGAAAAATCATTATTTCTTAGTGTGTGTTTAATGGCCTCTTTTGGCACACATGCTGTGATTATTTTGCTACCCTACCCTTTATTTAACTAGGCAAGTCAGTTAAGAACAAGTTCTTATTTTCAATGACTGCCTAGGAACAGTGGGTTTGTTCACTGCTTGTTCTGCTTGTTCAGGGGTAGAATGACAGATTTGTACCTTGTCAGCTCAGGGATATGAACTTGCAACCTTTCGGTTACTAGTCCAATGCTCTAACCACTAGGCTACCCTGCCGCACACAATGCAAATGCAAGTCCGGGCAGTCATTTGATTACCTGTTCAGTAGTCTTGTGTCTTGGAGGTAAAAACTGTTGAGAAGCCTTTTTTTCCTAGACTTGGCACTCCGGTACCACTTGCCATGAGGTAGTAGAGAGAACAGTCTATGACTGGGGTGGCTGGGGTCTTTGACAATTTTTTGACACCGCCTGGTGTAGAGGTCGTGGATGGCAGGCAGCTTAGCCCCAGTGGGGTACTGGGCCATACTCCATACCCTATGTAGTGCCTTGCGGTCAGAACCTTTTGAGGATCCCAGGACCCATGCCAAATCTTTTAGGTTTTCTGAGGGGGAATAGGCTTTGTCGTGCCCTCTTCACGACTGTCTTGGTGTGTTTGGACCGTTCTAGTTTGTTGTTGATGTGGACACCAAGGAACTTGAAACTCTCAACCTGCTCCACTACAGCCCGTCGATGAGAATGGGGGCGTGCTCGGTCCTCCTTTTCCTGTAGGCCACAGTCATCTCCTTAGTCTTGGTTGCGTTGAGGGAGAGGTTGTTATTCTGGCATCACCCAGCCAGGTCTCTGACCTCCTCCATATAGGCTGTCTCGTCGTTGTCGGTGATCAGGCTGATCAGTTCACTGTTGCAAACCTCCTGTACTCCCTGTTCACCCATGACTGCATGGCCAGGCACGACTCCAACACCATTACGTTTGCAGACCGTCTGCAAACAAGGAGATGATTGTGGCCTTCCCGGAAAAGGAGGACAGAGCACGCCCCCATTCTCATCGACGGGGCTGTAGTGGAGCAGGTTGAGAGTTTCAAGTTCCTTGGTGTCCACATCAACAACAAACTAGAATGGTCCAAACACACCAAGAGCTCCCCAGGGGTGCGTGCTCAGTCCCCTCCTGTACTCGCTGTTCACCCATGACTACATGGCCAGGCACGACTCCAACACCATTACGTTTGCAGACGGTCCAAACACACCAAGACAGCTCCAGTGTTGAGGATCCATGTGGCAGATGTGTTGCTACCTACCTTCACCACCTGGAGGCGGCCCGTCAGGAAGTCCAGGATCCAGTTCCAGAGGGAGGTGTTTAGTCCCAGGATCCTTAGCTTAGTGATGAGCTTTGAGGGTACTATGGTGTTGAACGCTGAGATGTAGTCAATGAATAGCATTCTCACATAGGTGTTCCCTTTTTCCAGGTGGGAAAGGGCAGTGTGGAGTGCAATAGAGATTGCATCATCTGTGGATCTGTTTGGGCGGAATGCAAATTGGAGTTGGTCTAGGGTTTTTGGGATAATGGTGTTGATGTGAGCCATTACCCACCTTTCAAAGCACTTCATGGCTACGGACGTGAGTGCTACGGGTCTGTAGCAATTTAGGCAGGTTGCCATTGTGTTCTTAGGCACATGGACTATTGTGGTCTGCTTGAAACATGTTGGTATTACAGACTCAATCAGGAACATGTTGAAAATGTCAGTGAATACACCTGCCAGTTGGTCAGCACATGCCCGGAGCTCACGTCCTGGTAATTCGTCTGGCCCCGCAGCCTTGTGTATGTTGACCAGTTTAAAGGTCTTACTCACGTCGGCTACGGAGAGTGTGATCACACAGTCATCCGGAACAGCTGATGCTCTCATGCATGCCTTAGTGTTGCTTGCCTTAAAGCGATTATAGAAGTGATTTAGCTCGTCTGGTAGGCTCGTGTCACTGGGCAGCTCGTGGCAGTGCTTCCCTTTGTAGTCTGTAATAGTTTGCAAGCCCTGCCACATAAGACGAGCATTATTCATCACGATCAGACGGGATTCTTAATAGGAAAATAATCTCAACAAAAAAATAAACGTCCCTTTTTCAAGACCCTGTCTTTCAAAGAAAATTTATAAAAATCCAAATAACTTCACAGATCTTCAATGTAAAGGGATTAAACACTGTTTCCCGTGCTTGTTAAATGAACCACAAACAATTAATGAACATACACCTGTGGAACGGTTGTTAACTTCTTGACGCTGCTCATCTCTTTAACAGGATAATTGTCATCAACAACCGCTGAATTGCATAGCGCCACATTCAAATAATATTACAACACATATTTATATTCATGAAATCACAAGTGCAATATAGCTAAACACAGTTTAGCCTTTTGTTAATCCACCTGTTGTGCCAGATTTTGAAAATATGCTTTACAGCAACAGCAAGCCAAGCGCTTGTGTAACTTTATCGATCGCTCGACAAAACATTATGAACACCTAGCATCAAGTAGCTTGGTCACGAAAATCAGAAAAGCAATCAAATGAATCGTTTACCTTTGATGATTTTCGGATGTTTTCACTCACGAGACTCCCAGTTACACAATAAATGTTCCTTTTGTTCCATAAAGATTATTTCATATCCAAAATACCTCTTTTTGTTTGGCGCGTTATGTTCAGAAATTCACAGGAAAGAGCGGTCACGACAACGCAAACAAATTCCAAATAGTATCAGTAATGTCCACAGAAACATGTCAAATGTTTTTTATGATCAATCCTCAGGTTGTTTTTAAAATATATAATCGATAATATATCAACTGCAACTGTCTTTTTCAGTAGGAGAGGGAAAGGCAATGGCTGCCCAAACTCTGTTGCGCCAAGCAAAACACTGCTGTCACCCGGCCATACAATGACGCGATGTTATCTTTCTCGCTCATTGTTCAAAATAAAAGCCTGAAACTATGTCTAAAGACTGTTGACACCTTGAGGAAGCGATAGGAAAAGGAATCTGGTTGATATCTCTTTAAATGGAGCAAAGGCAGGCTATGGAACATGGAGTTTTCAAAATAGAAGCCACTTCCTAGTTTGATTTTCCTCAGGGTTTCGCCTGCAATATCAGTTCTGTTATACTCACAGAAAATATTTTGACAGTTTTGGAAACTTGAGTGTTTTCTATCCTAATTTGTCAATTATATGCATATTCTAGCATCTGGTCCTGAGAAATAGGCCGTTTACTTTGTGAACGTTATTTTTCCAAAAATAAAAATAGTGCCCCCTAGCTTCAAGAGGTTAAGACAATAACAGCTTACAGACAGTAGGCAATTAAAGTCACAGTTATGAAAACTTAGGACACTAAAGAGGCATTTCTACTGACTCTGAAAAACACCCAAAGAAAGATGCCCAGGGTCCCTGCTCATCTGCGTGGACATGCCTTAGGCATGCTGCGAGGAGGCATGAGGACTGCAGATGTGGCCAGGGCAATGAATTGCAATGTCCGTACTGTGAGAAGACCAATACAGTGCTACAGGGAAACAAGACGGACAGCTGATTGTCCTCGCAGTGGCAGACCACGTGTAAGTGGTCCAGCACAGGATCGGTACATCCGAACATGACACCTGCGGGACAGGTACAGGATGGCAACTACAACTACCCGAGTTACACCAGGAACGCACAATCCCTCCATCAGTGCTCAGACTGTCCGCAATAGGCTGAGAGATGCTGGACTTAGGGCTTGTAGGCCTGTTGCAACGCTGGTCCTCACCAAACATCACCGGCAACAACGTCGCCTATGGGCACAAACCCACCATCGCTGGATCAGACAGGACTAGCAAAAAGTGCTCTTTACTGACAAGTCGTGGTTTTGTCTCACCAGGGGGGGTGATCGGATTCGCGTTTACTGTGGAAGGAATGAGCGTTACACCGAGGCCTGTACTCTGGAGCGGGATCGATTTGGAGGTGGAGAGTCCGTCATGGTCTGGGGTGGTGTGTCACAGCATCATCGGACTGAGCTTGTTGTCATTGCAGGCAATCTCAATGCTGTGCGTTACAGGGAAGACATCCTCCTCCCTTATGTGGTACCCTTCCTGCAGGCTCATCCTGACATGATGCTCCAGTATACCACCAGCCATACTGCTCGTTCTGTGTGTGATTTCCTGCAAGACAGGAATGTCAGTGTTCTGCCATGGCCAGCAAAGAGCCCAGACCTCAATCCACCAACCATACTGCTCGTTCTGTGTGTGATTTCCTGCAAGACAGGAATGTCAGTGTTCTGCCGTCTGGGACCTGTTGGATCGGAGGGTGAGGGCTAGGGCCATTCCCCTCAGAAATGTCCGGGAATTTGCAGGTACCTTGGTGGAAGAGTAGGGTAACATCTCACCGCAAGAACTGGCACATCTGGTGCAGTCCATGAGGAGGCGATGCACTACAGTACTTCATGGAGCTGGTGGCCACACCAGATACTGACTGTTACTTTTTATTTGACCCTTCCATTGTTCAGGGACACATCATTCCATTTATGTTAGTCACATGTCTGTGGAACTTGTTCAGTTTATGTCTCAGTTGTTGAATCTTACGTTCATACAAATATTTACACTTGTTACGTTTGCTGAAAAAAAATGCAGTTGACAGTGAGAGGACGTTTCTTTTTTTGCTGAGTTTATATTGAAGACAACAGACAACTAACTACAAACCAAAAAAATGTGGTTCCTCAATGGTTCTTTGGGAAGGATGATGGTTCAATGTGGAACCATACTGACCCAAAGAACCCTTTGAACTCTTCAATGGTTCTTTGCAGTTCAAAAAGGGTTCTTTCCTCTTTTAGTGATTATTAAAATATTGCTCACAGGTTGTGAAAGACTCCTATGACCTTGTATCAATTTAGAAAGGTTGACTAAGTCAGTAGTTCTCCATTTTGGTGCTATACAGAACCTTTTTGAATGGTTACAGTGCCTTGCGAAAGTATTCGGCCCCCTTGAACTTTGCGACCTTTTGCCACATTTCAGGCTTCAAACATAAAGATATAAAACTGTATTTTTTTGTGAAGAATCAACAACAAGTGGGACACAATCATGAAGTGGAACGACATGTATTGGATATTTCAAACTTTTTTAACAAATCAAAAACTGAAAAATTGGGCGTGCAAAATTATTCAGCCCCCTTAAGTTAATACTTTGTAGCGCCACCTTTTGCTGCGATTACAGCTGTAAGTCGCTTGGGGTATGTCTCTATCAGTTTTGCACATCGAGAGACTGACATTTTTTCCCATTCCTCCTTGCAAAACTGCTCGAGCTCAGTGAGGTTGGATGGAGAGGATTTGTGAACATGCTGCAGTAGTTTATGTGTCGGGGGGCTAGGGTCAGTTTGTTATATCTGGAGTACTTCTCCTGTCCTATTCGGTGTCCTGTGTGAATCTAAGTGTGCGTTCTCTAATTCTCTCCTTCTCTCTTTCTCTCTCTCGGAGGACCTGAGCCCTAGGACCATGCCGCAGGACTACCTGACATGATGACTCCTTGCTGTCCCCAGTCCACCTGGCTGTGCTGCTGCTCCAGTTTCAACTGTTCTGCCTTATTATTATTCGACCATGCTGATCATTTATGAACATTTGAACATCTTGGCCATGTTCTGTTATAATCTCCACCCGGCACAGCCAGAAGAGGACTGGCCATCCCACATATGCTCTCTCTAATTCTCTCTTTCTTTCTCTCTCTCGGAGGACCTGAGCCCTAGGACCATGCCCCAGGACTACCTGACATGATGACTCCTTGCTGTCCCCAGTCCACCTGGCTGTGCTGCTGCTCCAGTTTCAACTGTTCTGCCTTATTATTATTCGACCATGCTGGTCATTTATGAACATTTGAACATCTTGACCATGTTTTGTTATAATCTCCACCCGGCACAGCCAGAAGAGGACTGGCCACCCCACATAGCCTGGTTCCTCTCTAGGTTTCTTCCTAGGTTTTGAGCCTTCTAGGGAGTTTTTCCTAGCCACCGTGCTTCTACACCTGCATTGCTTGCTGTTTGGGGTTTTAGGCTGGGTTTCTGTACAGCACTTTGAGATATCAGCTGATGTACGAAGGACTATATAAAATAAATTTGATTTGATTTGAACAGCAGTTTTCAGTTCTTTCCACAGATTCTCAATTGGATTCAGGTCTGGACTTTGACTTGGCCATTCTAACACCTGGATATGTTTATTTTTGCACCATTCCATTGTAGATTTTGCTTTATGTTTTGGATCATTGTCTTGTTGGAAGACAAATCTCCGTCCCAGTCTCAGGTCTTTTGCAGACTCCATCAGGTTTTCTTCCAGAATGGTCCTGTATTTGGCTCCATCCATCTTCCCATCAATTTTAACCATCTTCCCTGTCCCCGCTGAAGAAAAGCAGGCCCAAACCATGATGCTGCCACCACCATGTTTGACAGTGGGGATGGTGTGTTCAGCTGTGTTGCTTTTACGCCAAACATAACGTTTTGCATTGTTGCCAAAAAGTTCAATTTTGGTTTCATCTGACCAGAGCACCTTCTTCCACATGTTTGGTGTGTCTCCCAGGTGGCTTGTGGCAAACTTTAAACAACACTTTTTATGGATATCTTTAAGAAATGGCTTTCTTCTTGCCACTCTTCCATAAAGGACAGATTTGTGCAATATTACGACTGATTTTTGTCCTATGGACAGAGTCTCCCACCTCAGCTGTAGATCTCTGCAGTTCATCCAGAGTGATCATGGGCCTCTTGGCTGCATCTCTGATCAGTCTTCTCCTTGTATGAGCTGAAAGTTTAGAGGGACGGCCAGGTCTTGGTAGATTTGCAGTGGTCTGATACTCCTTCCATTTCAATATTATCGCTTGCACAGTGCTCCTTGGGATGTTTAAAGCCTGGGAAATATTTTTGTATCCAAATCCGGCTTTAAACTTCTTCACAACAGTATCTCGGACCTGCCTGGTGTGTTCCTTGTTCTTCATGATGCTCTCTGCGCTTTTAACGGACCTCTGAGACTATCACAGTGCAGGTGCATTTATACAGAGACTTGATTACACACAGGTGGATTGTATTTATCATCATTAGTCATTTAGGTCAACATTGGATCATTCAGAGATCCTCACTGAACTTCTGGAGAGAGTTTGCTGCACTGAAAGTAAAGGGGCTGAATAATTTTGCACGCCCAATTTTTCAGTTTTTGATTTGTTAAAAAAGTTTGAAATATCCAATAAATGTCGTTCCACTTCATGATTGTGTCCCACTTGTTGTTGATTCTTCACAAAAAAATACAGTTTTATATCTTTATGTTTGAAGCCTGAAATGTGGCAAAAGGTCGCAAAGTTCAAGGGGGCCGAATACTTTCGCAAGGCACTGTATTTATAGAATCTTAGGAAGGGGTCCTTTATAGCACCATACAGGTCTTGTACAACAATCCTTTATGTAAAATAGAACATAATGGTTACTTCTATGAGACCTTTGAATTGTCAAGAGGCGACAAACAAAAGTTGCCCTCCATACCTATTTATAATGGACATTGAACTGATAGCTTTAAAAATCAGATCTAATGACAACAAGGGGCAAAACATTTATGAGGACCTGGATAATTTCTCCAGTTTCTCTGGACTAAAACCCAACTATGATAAGTGTACTATATTACGGGTTGGGTCTTAAAAAATAAACACATTTTAAATTGCCATGTGGTCTCCTGATTAAATAGGTGGATTGTCACAGGATACTAGGAGTGGTGGGTTGGAATCAGGCGCAGATAGTGATTTTATTCTCCGGCCAAAAAACGGTCACGCCAACATACATAGAACAGACCAGCCCAAAACCAGGACCAAACAGTCCGGAGAATACACACATGAAAACCACAATCCAACAGAGTAACAAAAAACAATCCCGCACAAAACAAGGGCGGGACAACCTACTACATATAGGGAAGCTAATTAAACTAAACTACACACAGGTGAAACTAATAAGACAAAACCAACAGACAAACGAAAAAGGGATCGGTAGCGGCTAGTAGGACGGTGACGACGACCGCCGAGCACCGCCCGAACAGGCAGGGAAGCCAACTTCGGCGGAAGACGTGACATGGATGGTGAAGTCGATGTGCTTGGTGTACATATCTTCGAAAAGTTGAGCGATCTTGCAGCTATTAACTTCGATAGAAAACTTAGCCAAATATTACGAATCTTTAAGCCTTCGAGAGGGAAACACCTATCCATTTACGGGACCCTGATTAATTCTCTAGTGATATCGCAGTTTACATATTTATTCATGGCTCAACCGACTCCAGGAGAATCCTTAAAAAAAGTTAAACGAGCATATTTATATAACGAACATGCGTTTGGAGGGTTACAATTAAAAATGAATGTATTAAATCGCTCTTTCTAAGCCTTAATTGTACTGAAATTGAATCTATATCCACACTGGTTTTCTAGCTACTAAGAGTGGACCATCCTATGTTTAACAGTGGGCCCTTTGCCTTTTTGCAGATTAAAACCTTACATTTTCGGTGGATTGACAATGGATCCCTGTTTAAATTATCCTCCGTTTTAAATAAAGTCATACAGGCTACATTTTAAATTTCATCCTCCATAAAATGCAGATCTAATATTATAGCAAGCATTATGGCTAAACTCCAATGTACTGATAGAGTAAAATATACATTTTCTTGGGAAAATTTATAAGAAGGGTATAATATTAATGAAGGACTTTGTAAACAAGGACAGTACAATTTAACACAAGCAACTAACTATAATGTATGGAGGTGTATGCATGATACAACCACGGCTCTGCCCAAAAAATTGGAACAGACAATTACTTGAAGAGGAAATTAAAGAATGAGTCTGTCTGCCACCCATTATAATAATTGGCTTAAAATGGTTAGTATAAATCAAAAAATGGTATCAGTTTCACTTAAAGTCAAAAGGGTTGACAGCAATTGCCTATCAAATTCAAGTCAGTTGGGAACAGGTCTTTGATATCCCAATACCTTGGCATCGGGTCTATGAGCTGAAATATAAAACAATAATTGACACATCAATCCGTTCATTTCAATTTAGGATATTATATAAAATACTTTATACAAAAATAATTCTCAATGCAGTATGTGAGGAATTGAACAGTCAGCCTTGTGCAGATGCCATGAGGAAACAGAATCAATAGAGCATATTTTCTGGTACTGGTGGCTCGCTTTTGAAGTCAGATCCAGGAATGGTTGCTATGTTATAATATCAGGATTCAAATGGACCTGCAAATTGTATTGTTAGGGGATCTGAAAACCATAATCAGACAATGCGAAATGTCATTATACTCTTGAGTAAAGTATTTATTTTTAAGGGAATATCATTTTTACAAATTAAAAAATCTCTTAAGACATCTCTTAAGACACAGTAAAATGGAGGGACATATCAAGTGGGAACTACATGTACAGTACATGTGAGCAAAAATAGCTGTAAGTAGCAGTAGAAGTATTGATGTTTGTTAGTTTAAATCAATCAGGAGATGAATGGTAGGGTTGGGAGAAAAAATAAAGAAAAATAATGATAAGGGGGGAAAGAAATGATACAAACAATTCAATTGATAGATTTTGGGTTCTATCTGCAATATTAAAAAATAATTCTGGTCCATTTTCTCAGTTGGACGAATCGACTGATGTCAGTGGGGAAGCCCAGTTGATTGCATTTGTGCGATACGCAGACATTTGGGAAATATATAAGCACATTCTGTTCTGCAAGAAGCTAACGGGGAGAACTACTGTTGAGGAAATGTTTCACGTTATTGACAGCTTTTTCTCAGAGCACAATCTGGATTGGAAATCCTGTGTTCATGTGTGCACGGATCGTGCTGCATCAATGCCTAGGAGAGTGAAAGGATTAATTGCCCACATAAAGAAGGGCAATCCCACTGTATCATTCAAAGAGAGGCATTGGCCAGCAAGAGAATGAGTCCTAAGTTACATGATGTTTTGAATGATGCAGTGAAAGTGATTAACTTTATCCATCCAGTCCAGGCCTCTGAATCACTGACTGTTTGAAAGGCTCTGTGATGACAGTTGGACTGAGCACCAGCAGCTACTGCTTCACACCAACATCTGTTGGCTATCCAGAGGGAAAACGCTACACAGGCTTTTTGAACTGCACGCCGAAGTAAGTGATTTTCTGTCTGAGCACTCACACCCCCTTCTGGCTGTGTTCGAGGACACAGACTGGGGAGCCCGCCTTGCCTATCTTGCTGATGTGTTCAGCAAACGGAACATCCTGAATCTAACTCTGCAAGGTAAAGACACACACAACCTAAACATGTATGACAAAGTGTGTGGATTCATGAAGAAGATCAAACACTGGGGGAGGAAATGTGAAGATGGGGATATAAGTTGTTTCTAACAGCTTGACACCTACCTTTCTACAGGTGATGTTCACAGAGCTCCTATGGTGCTCTATAACCTGCTAATTGTGACTGTGATATATAGGCCTAAAGGCCGAGACAATAAGAAGATACAGCGGCAGAATAAATTAAACCACACCTTTGTCACCAAGCCAAATAACAACCTCTGTCTAGTGAAGTCCACATTGCATATTGCATGTACAGTAACAGACAGTTACATGGCCTACATGGTGAAGCAAGTTAATGTTTCCGACATTTTCGGACCACTAAACAACTACTGATTTGCACTATTCCAGCATAATTTCAACATCACCAAATCCCCACTACTTAGTCTAATACAGTGACAACTAAAATACTTTAGTCCAATCAACGTAAGCTAAATATGATGTGGCTGTCCATGGTTCTGATTTAAGTGTGTGTGTGTGCATGCGCATTCCTACAAGTAAAAAACATGTTGACTCACCCTACTTGTAGAGAAACGCCAATACTTTCATGTTGACGAAATGGTCTATCATTCTGTCATAGAATACACACTTTCATGTTTTGTTGTCCTAGGCTACCTGGATGAAATGCTTACTCAGTAACCTAACTTCCATTCATGGGCAACGTTAGCTAGTTAACATTATCCTCCTACAACATATTGAACTTCCATCCTATCAGTCTAGGGGCACAACAATGTATGAAGTAATGGTTGGATCAGTTATATATAACCAATTAATCAAATCAAATTTTATTTGTCACATACACATGGTTAGCAGATGTTAATGCGAGTGTAAGCGAAATGCTTGTGCTTCTAGTTCTGACAATGCAGTAATAACCAACAAGTAATCTAGCTAATAATTCCAAAACTACTACCTTAGACACAAGTGTAAGGGGATAAAGAATATGTACATAAAGATATATGAATGAGTGATGGTATAGAACGGCATAGGCAAGATACAGTAGATGGTATTGAGTACAGTATATACATATGAGATGAGTATGTAAACAAAGTGGCATAGTTAAAGTGGCTAGTGATACATGTATTACATAAAGATGCAGTAGATGATATAGAGTACAGTATATACGTATACATATGCGATGAATAATGTAGGGTATGTAAACATTATATTAGGTAGCATTGTCTAAAGTGGCTAGTGATATATTTTACATAATTTCCCATCAATTCCCATTATTAAAGTGGCTGGAGTTGAGTCAGTGTGTTGGCAGCAGCCACTCAATGTTAGTGGTGGCTGTTTAACAGTTTGATGGCCTTGAGATAGAAGCGGTTTTTCAGTCTCTCGGTCCCAGCTTTGATGCACATGCACTGACCTCGCCTTCTGGATGATAGCGGGGTGAACAGGCAGTGGCTCGGGTGGTTGTTGTCCTTGATGATCTTTATGGCCTTCCTGTGACATCGGGTGGTGTAGGTGTCCTGGAGGGCAGGTAGTTTGCCCCCGGTGATGCGTTGTGCAGACCTCACTACCCTCTGGAGAGCCTTACGATTGTGGGCGGAGCAGTTGCCGTACCAGGATGCTCTCGATTGTGCATCTGTAGAAGTTTGTGAGTGCTTTTGGTGACAAGCCAAATTTCTTCAGCCTCCTGAGGTTGAAGAGGCGCTGCTGCGCCTTCTTCACGATGCTGTCTGTGTGGGTGGACCAATTCAGTTTGTCTGTGATGTGTACGCCGAGGAACTTAAAACGTACTACCCTCTCCACTACTGTTCCATCGATGTGGATAGGGGGGTGTTCCCTCTGCTGTTTCCTGAAGTCCACAATCATCTCGTTAGTTTTGTTGACGTTGAGTGTGGGGTTATTTTCCTGACACCACACTCCGAGGGACCTCACCTCCTCCCTGTAGGCCGTCTCGTCGTTGTTGGTAATCAAGCCTACCACTGTTGTGTCGTCCGCAAACTTGATGATTGAGTTGAAGTCGTGCGTGGCCACACAGTCGTGGGTGAACAGGGAGTACAGGAGAGGGCTCAGAACGCACCCTTGTGGGGCCCCAGTGTTGAGGATCAGCGGGGTGGAGATGTTGTTGCCTACCCTCACCACCTGGGGGCGGCCTGTCAGGAAGTCCAGTACCCAGTTGCACAGGGCGGGGTCGAGACTCAGGGTCTCGAGCTTGATGACGAGCTTGGAGGGCACTATGGTGTTAAATGCCGAGCTGTAGTCGATGAACAGCATTCTCACATAGGTATTCCTCTTGTCCAGATGGGTTAGGGCAGTGTGCAGTGTGGTTGAGATTGCATCGTCTGTGGACCTATTTGGGCGGTAAGCAAATTGGAGTGGGTCTAGGGTGTCAGGTAGGGTGGAGGTGATATGGTCCTTGACTAGTCTCTAAAAGCACTTCATGATGACGGAAGTGAGTGCTACGCCCCGTCCGGTAGTCGTTTAGCTCAGTTACCTTAGCTTTCTTGGGAACAGGAACAATGGTGGCCCTCTTGAAGCATGTGGGAACAACAGACTGGGATAGGGATTGAATGAATGTCCGTAAACACACCAGCCAGCTGGTCTGCGCATGCTCTGAGGGCGCGGCTGGGGATGCCGTCTGGGCCTGCAGCCTTGCGAGGGTTAACACGTTTAAATGTTTTCCTCACGTCGGCTGCAGTGAAGGAGAGTCCGCATGTTTTGGTTGCAGGCCGTGTCAGTGGCACTGTATTGTCCTCAAAGCGGGCAAAAAAGTTATTTAGTCTGCCTGGGAGCAAGACATCCTGGTCCGTGACGGGGCTGGTTTTCTTTTAGTAATCCGTGATTGACTGTAGACCCTGCCACATACCTCTTGTGTCTGAGCCGTTGAATTGAGATTCTACTTTGTCTCTATACTGACGCTTAGCTTGTTTGATTGCCTTGCGGAGGGAATAGCTACACTGTTTGTATTCGGTCATGTTTCCGGTCACCTTGCCCTGATTAAAAGCAGTGGTTCGCGCTTTCAGTTTCACGCGAATGCTGCCATCAATCCATGGTTTCTGGTTTGGGAATGTTTTAATCGTTGCTATGGGAACGACATCTTCAACGCACGTTCTAATGAACTCGCTCACCGAATCAGCGTAATGGTTAATGGTTATAATCATTGGTCAGTACGGAGATTTAAGTAAAACTAAAAGTCCAAATCAATCCATGGCTAAAATTAGGTAAGGGACAATTTTAGCTAGATGGTTAGCTAGCCACCGGAGGACAACACGAGATGCAACAGTTCCAGTTTTTCTGTCAATGACCTATGCTCCCAATGGGATTTGATAAGAGTGACACCAAATCCAAGATGGCTTCCCTTGACACTTTTTCTTGGTGCACCAGGACCATTCACGGTTGAGCTCGCTCGGCAAGAATGTCATACTTGTTTGGACCAGACAGCATCACATATGGCCTACACGTAGAGACAGAGAGGCACTGTTTTGGTCGCTCGGATGCTTTCTCCTGTGAAATAAATTCAGTCAATTGCGAATTGAAGGAAAATTATGAAAACACAGAGAGACGAAAGATACATCATTTTATGTTTTTATTTTATTTTATTGGTCAATCCATGAATACACACCACTGCTTCCCTGACACTGACACTGAAAAGAAGTCTGCCAAACTTGACTGGGTGCGTAAACCACATTTTTGTCAAATGTACACCTAATCTAGGAATCACGCTGGTCGCATGCACATGAGGGGGTACTTCAGGCAGGTCAGGGGTACAGTACCCAAAAAAGGTTGGGAACCACTGCTGTAGCAAGCCGAGCTGAGCAGTTGTTCTCCTTTAGAGGAATGAAGAGAGAAAGGCCTGTGCATTATTTACCAGATGTATCTCTGTAACCTGTGCAGACAAAGAGCCCTGCAGCAGGAAAATTGATTTTCTGCAGAGGAGACGCCATGATAAGGAGGAAAAGAAGGAGAGACATAGAGTTTTACTTCCACCTACACCAATATACTATTCTGCGCTCGGCTATCTCCTCTGCCTCCTCCCTGTCTCCTGATAAGGCCGATAAATGTGTTCTTTACATTAGAGCCCTCCATGGAGCAGTCACCTTTTTCATTCCAAAGTTTGAGCCCTGGCCCACCGCATGTCCACACTGGGAAACTATCATCCCTCTTCTCTTTATCTCCAGCGTAAAGAATGAGCCCAGACCAAGGGTAACGCTACATCACCCCCTCTATCCCATGGAGCGATTTCAGCGCCAACAGAAACTGTATTTGAATTCCATATTTTTGTAATGCACACATTGAATAATTGAATTCATAAATGTAACTTGTATTTTATGATTTGAAACTGAATTGAATGACTATTGCATTCAACTTTACAATTCAATTAAAATGTACAGTTGAAGACAGAAGTTTACATACACCTTAACCAAAACATTTAAACTCAGTTTTTCACAATTCCTGACACTTAATCCAACTAAAAATGCCCTGCCCTGGTCAGTTAGGATCACAACTTTATTTTAAGAATTGAAATGTCAGAACATTAGAAGAGAGAATTATTTATTTCAGCTTTAATATATGTCATCACATTTCCAGTGGGTCAGAAGTTTACATACACTCAATTAGTATTTGGTAGCATTGCCTTTAACATGTTTAACCTGGGTCAAACATTTCATGTAGCCTTCCACAAGCTTCCAAATACAAGTTGGGTGAATTGTGGCCTATTCCTCCTTTGTAACTGAGTCAGGTTTGTAGGCGTCCTTGCTCGCACACGCTTTTTCAGTTCTGCCCACAAATTGTCTATGGGATTGAGGTCAGGGCTTTGTGATGGCCACTCCAATACCTTGACTTTGTTGTCCTTAAGCCATTTTGCCACAACTTCGGAAGTATGCTTGGGGTCATTGTCCATTTGGAAGACCCATTTGCGACCAAGCTTTAACTTCCTGACTGATGTCTTGAGATGTTGCTTCAATATATATCCACATAATTTTCCTCCCTCATCATCTATTTTGTGAAGAGCACCAGTCCCTCTTGCAGCAAAGCACCCCCACAATATGATGCTGCCACCTCTGTGCTTCACTGTTGGGATGGTGTTCTTCGGCCTGCAAGCATCCCCCTTTTTCCTCCAAACATAACGATGGTCATTATGGCCAAACAGTTCTATTGTTATTTCATCAAACCAGAGGACATTTCTCCAAAAAAGTACAATCTTTGGACCAATGTGCCGTAGTAAACCGTAGTCTGGATTTTTTATGGCGGTTTTGGAGCAGTGGCTTCTTCCTTGCTGAGCGGCCTTTCAGGTTATGCCGATATTGGACTCGTTTTACTGTGGATATATATACTTTCGTACTCGTTTCCTCCAGCATCTTCACAAGGTCCTTTGCTGTTGTTCTGGGATTGATTTTCACTTTTCGCACCAAAGTATGTTAATCTCTAAGAGACAGAATGTGTCTCCTTCCTGAGTGGTATGACGGCTGCGTGGTCCCATGGTGTTTATACTTGCATACTATTGTTTGTACAGATGAACGTGATACCTTCAGACATTTGGAAACTGCTCCCAGGGATGAACCAGACTTTTTTTTTGCTAAGGTCTTGGCTGATATCTTTTGATTTCCCCATGATGTCAAGCAAAGAGGCACTGGGTTTGAAGGTAGGCCTTGAAATACATCCACACGTACACCTCCAATTGACACAAATGATGTCAATTAGCCTATCAGAAGCTTCTAAAGCCATGACGTCATTTTCTGGAATTTTCCAAGCTGTTTAAAGGCACAGTCAACTTAGTGTATGTAAACTTCTGACCCACTAGAATTGTGATACAGTGAATTATAAGTGAACTAATCTGTCTGTAAACAATTGTTGGAAAAACAAGTTTTAATGACTCCAACCTAAGTGTATGTAAACATCCGACTTCAACTGTATTTAAATATTCAAATTCAATATTTATGTACTGTTTCAATATGGTCATTCTCTGTGTATCAAGTTAACAAACTGTAATTTCAAATTTACCAAATGTAATATATTCAACTTTTCAGTTCTCAAGTTCAGTTCTCTAAAGTGAGATTCAAAACCAGAGACAACATCCAAGTACTTTGCCAGCCTGGAATTTTCAAAAATAACAGACAGAATCAACCACTATCTGTGTTAAGCAGTGGTTTCTGAAGACAATGTGGCATGTTGAATATATTTTCTCCCTATGTATTTGGCTCTAGTGTTTGAACCGTTTGGGACAAGTCTTTGACTGTCCTTGAGTGGCCCAGCCAGAGCCTGGACTCGATCGAACATCTCTGGAGAGCCTGAACCCGATCGGACATCTCTGGAGAGACCTTAAAATAGCTGAGCAGCCACGCTCTCCATCCAACCTGACAGAGCTTGAGAGGATCTGCAAAGATGAATGGGAGAAACTCCCCAAATACAGGTGTGCCAAGCTTGTAGGTTCAAACCCAAAAGACTCAATGCGGTAATTTCTGCCAAAGGTGCTTCAACAAAGTATACAGTGAAAGTATTCACACCTCTTGACTTTTTCACATTTTTTGTTGTGTTACAGCCTGAATTTCCTGGCCTACACACAATATCCCATAAAGTCAAAGTGGAATTATGTTTTTAGATGTTTTTTAACAAATTGACTAAAACTGAAAAGCTGAAATGTCTTGAGTCAATAAGTATTCAACCCCTTTGTTATGACAATTCTAAATAAGTTCAGGAGTAAAATGTGCTTAATAAGTAAAATAATAAGTTGAAAAGGACTCACTCTGTGCAACAATAGCGTTTAACATGATTTGTTGATGACTACCTCAATGACTACCTCATCTCTGTACCCCACATATACAATTCTCTGTAAGGTCCCTCGGTCGAGCAGGGGATTTCAAACACAGATTCAACCACAAAGACCAGGGAGATTTTCCAATGCCTCGCAAAGAATCTACCTATTGGTAGATGGGTAAAGAAAACTGACACTGAATTTCTCTTTGAGCATGGTGAAGTTATTAATTACACTTTGGATAGTGTATCAATATACCCTTGAGCCCAACGGTGACATTAAAACAGTTAAGAGTTTAATGGCTGTGATAGAAGAAAACTGAGGATGGAACAACATTCCTCCACAATACTAACCTAAATGACAAAGTGAATAGAACGAAGCCTGTAAAAAAAATAAAAAATATCCAAAACATGCATCCTGATTGAAATAAGGCACTTAAGTAAAATGTACTTCATATCCTGAGTATAAAGCATTATATTTGGGACAAATGGAACACAACCCGTCACTGAGTACCACTCTTCCTTTTTTCGAGCATGGTGTTGGCTGCATTATGTCATGGGTATGCTTGTCATCGGCAAGGACTAGGGAGTATTTTTTTAATAAAAATAAATGTAATGGAGGTAAGCACAGGAAAACCTGGTTCAATCTACTTTCCAACAGACACTGGGAGACAAATTCACCTTTCAGCAGGACCATAACCTAAAACACAAGGTAAAATATGTGACTCAACACCTGGATTTGGTCTTATGTTGCAAAATGTGAAATGGTGTTTTACATTTTTGGGGGCATAAACATAGACTCAGAGCTACAACATGGTATATCAAACACTGCATTTTAGGAATAATTGGAAAGTAATTCTGCTTTGAAAGTTGATCAACTTGGAAACTCACTTTTGAGAAAATCGCCTTTGAATGTTTTGCTATCTGGTGAAGTTTGTCTAGACCCATTCAGCATCGTTCACACACTCTTAAGCTTTAGCCCCACCCAAGGTTAGCTAGTTAAACAACAATGAAGAACAAACCATAACATTGTTTTCCACTGGCCGCATTAACAAAGCTTAGTTAACCACTTCTGAGATATGGAAAATGGTTAACTCCAAAATTTCGGAACTCTTGGAGTGAGGACAAAAATGCTATCTTGGTGTTGATAGGAAAACAATGTTATGGTTGGTACTTATTGTAATGCATTTATTGAATCTAATAAAAATATATTCTTTACAAAAAAAGAAAAGTTGCATTGTATGGATCACAGGCGACCTGGGTTAGAAGCCCATTAATCAAACTAAGGCAGGTTTCTCATCAGACTAATCACCAAACCACCTCCGTTGAAATCTCTTAAATGGGGTGCACAGATCCTTTTGTTTTTGTATGTCCACCTTGTTGTTGTTGTGCAGTTGGCCTGAGTTCGAACAGAGTCAGCACACCAAGGCCAACCCCTTCCCAGGTTGACTTCAAAGTGCCAATGGAAACAAAGCTTAGGCCACTTTTCAACCTCATATTAAATAATCTCCAGAACCAAACTAGTGTCCGGCTATATACATCTGATCTGTGGTTAAAAAGATAAGAAAGTTCCTTCAAAAATGACATCACAGGGTGGGATTAAAAATAAAAACGGCAAAGCTTTCCATGTCACCGCTAATCTCATAGCGTTTGAAAATCATTGTTTTTAATGTCTTAACTTTTGATGTTGTCATCGGGTATAACTTTTTAACTTAATATATTTTTCTACAAAACTTAAAAATGCATAATTTTCACATATGTTGACCCTGGTATTTTGCTGGAGATAATGAACACGAAGTTGCCCTTTAAGTGCCTAGAACATAATGTCAGCGCATTTAGACTGCTGATAATGGAGGTCAGGTGGGTCACCCCGGGTATGGAGTAAGTTGAGCCCCGTTGGGGTAAGTGGGTGCTGATGTCCTGTGACAGTGGATGATGGCGCTGGTAGGTCAACGTTTAATGATGTCTGCTCTGTAACAATAAAAATGCACTTGACTTCATACGCATGACACAATGTAAAAGTATTATACATATTATGCATAAAACTGACAAAATGTAATCATCATTTGTATGTGGTGGTGGCCATTGGCTCAACTTACCCCAACATTTTAATTATATTAGCACACACAGCTACAAGGATGCACTTTCATGCTAGGTTTATGACCACATATTGTAGCTTATAGAGACCTCAACGGATGTATAAAACAATCATACATCTATCTACGTTGGTTTAGATACAAGCATCATGAAACCTATAACACACAAAAATGTATTTGACTCTTTGAAAATCATTTTTTTACGTAACTTGTAGTTTCTTGCTTCACCCCTTGTTTCTGGGAAACCATACACAAAATGAATCAGGTGACTAAATATTTAGGAAGCGGTCATAATTTCATAGAGTCTGTGAAGGAAGAAACCACAGACTATGAAATTATGAATATTATGAATATTATTAAATATTTAGTCACCTGATTCATTTTGTGTATGGTTTCCCAGAAACAAGGGGTGGTGTCTCAACTAATCCTTTGGCTCAACTTACCCCACTCTCCCCTACAGTAAAGATGGATGAGATACAGTACTGTCCCTAAGCAGTGCTTTAATGTGCAGAGGGGCATGTGAATCCAATTCCAAAGTCATTAGAACTGTCATCTGACTTCTGAATTCAATACTTTGAAGTTAATTTCACCCCCTGCTTGGCAACCATCAGCACTTGACATTGTTTGATTGTGTGTGCATCCATGAGATACAGTGCCTTGCGAAAGTATTCGGCCCCCTTGAACTTTGCGACCTTTTGCCACATTTCAGGCTTCAAACATAAAGATATAAAACTGTATTTTTTTGTGAAGAATCAACAACAAGTGGGACACAATCATGAAGTGGAACGACATGTATTGGATATTTCAAACTTTTTTAACAAATCAAAAACTGAAAAATTGGGCGTGCAAAATTATTCAGCCCCCTTAAGTTAATACTTTGTAGCGCCACCTTTTGCTGCGATTACAGCTGTAAGTCGCTTGGGGTATGTCTCTATCAGTTTTGCACATCGAGAGACTGAATTTTTTTCCCATTCCTCCTTGCAAAACAGCTCGAGCTCAGTGAGGTTGGATGGAGAGCATTTGTGAACAGCAGTTTTCAGTTCTTTCCACAGATTCTCGATTGGATTCAGGTCTGGACTTTGACTTGGCCATTCTAACACCTGGACATGTTTATTTTTGAACCATTCCATTGTAGATTTTGCTTTATGTTTTCGATCATTGTCTTGTTGGAAGACAAATCTCCGTCCCAGTCTCAGGTCTTTTGCAGACTCCATTCTTCCAGAATTGTGGCAAACTTTAAACAACACTTTTTATGGATATCTTTAAGAAATGGCTTTCTTCTTGCCACTCTTCCATAAAGGCCAGATTTGTGCAATATACGACTGATTGTTGTCCTATGGAGGTGCATTTATACGGAGACTTGATTACACACAGGTGGATTGTATTTATCATCATTAGTCATTTAGGTCAACATTGGATCATTCAGAGATCCTCACTGAACTTCTGGAGAGAGTTTGCTGCACTGAAAGTAAAGGGGCTGAATAATTTTGCACGCCCAATTTTTCAGTTTTTGATATGTTAAAAAAGTTTGAAATATCCAATAAATGTCGTTCCACTTCATGATTGTGTCCCACTTGTTGTTGATTCTTCACAAAAAAATACAGTTTTATATCTGTAACGGTTCTCTTGTTGTGGAGTAGAGGCGGACCAAAACGCAGCGTGGTGGTTGTTCATTGTATTTTAATGAAGACACTATACATGAACAAACTAACGAAAACAAGAAACGTGAGAACTCAAAACAGCCCGATCTGGTGCAAACACAAAGACAGGAACAATCACCCACAAACACACAGTGAAACCCAGGCTACCTAAGTATGATTCTCAATCAGAGACAACTAATGACACCTGCCTCTGATTGAGAACCATACTAGGCCGAAAACATAGAACTGCCCTACAACATAGAAAAACAAACATAGACTGCCCACCCAACTCACGCCCTGACCATACTAAATAAATACAACACAAAGGAAATAGAGGTCAGAACGTGACAATATCTTTATGTTTGAAGCCTGAAATGTGGCAAAAGGTCGCAAAGTTCAAGGGGGCCGAATACTTTCGCAAGGCACTGTATTAATATATATATATATATATATATATATATATATATATATATATATTTAACTAGGCAAGTTAGTTAAGAACATATTCTTATTTACAATGACAGCCTTATAGGGAACAGTGGGTTAACTGCCTTGTTCAGGGGTAAAACGACAGATTTTTATCTTGTCAGCTCAGGGATTCCATCCAGCAACCTTTTGGTTACTTGACCAAAACTCCAACCACCAGGCTACCCGCTACCCCTATGAAGCCAGCAGCAGACACACAGAGCGACTAAGCCCACTTGATCTCCCTTCTGCTGAGAATTCTGCTTACAAAGACGGTCTGCCTGACCGCATCATCACCTGAGCAGACATCACCTGTAGGGCTAAATCCATTTAGTCAACTGGTCGATTGTTTGGTCTATAGGCTGTTGGTCAATCGAGATTTCATTAGATTATCAGTAGCAAAATATATATATACACTGCTCAAAAAAATAAAGGGAACACTAAAAAAGCACATCCTAGATCTGAATGAATGAAATATTCTTATTAAATACTTTTTTCTTTACATATTTGAATGTGCTGACAACAAAATCACACAAAAATGATCAATGGAAATCAAATTTATCAACCCATGGAGGTCTGGATTTGGACTCACACTCAAAATTAAAGTGGAAAAACACACTACAGGCTGATCCAACTTTGATGTCATGTCCTTAAAACAAGTCAAAATGAGGCTCAGTAGTGTGTGTGGCCTCCACGTGCCTGTATGACCTCCCTACAACGCCTGGGCATGCTCCTGATGAGGTGGCGGATGGTCTCCTGAGGGATCTCCTCCCAGACCTTGACTAAAGCATCCGCCAACTCCTGGACAGTCTGTGGTGCAACGTGGTTGGTGGATGGAGCGAGACATGATGTCCCAGATGTGCTCAATTGGATTCAGGTCTGGGGAACGGGCGGGCCAGTCCATAGCAGCAATGCTTTCCTCTTGCAGGAACTGCTGACACACTCCAGCCACATGAGGTCTAGCATTGTCTTGCATTAGGAGGAACCCAGGGCCAACCGCACCAGCATATGGTCTCACAAGGGGTCTGAGGATCTCATCTCGGTACCTAATGGCAGTCAGGCTACCTCTGGCGAGCACATGGAGGGCTGTGCGGCCCCCCAAAGAAATGCCACCCCACACCATAACTGACCCTCCGCCAAACCGGTCATGCTGGAGGATGTTGCAGGCAGCAGAACGTTCTCCACGGCGTCTCCAGACTGTCACGTCTGTCACATCTGCTCAGTGTGAACCTGCTTTCATCTGTGAAGAGCACAGGGCGCCAGTGCCGAATTTGCCAATCTTGGTGTTCTCTGGCAAATGAAAAATGTCCTGCACGGTGTTGGGCTGTAAGCACAACCCCCACCTGTGGACGTCGGGACCTCATACCACCCTCATGGAGTCTGTTTCTGACCGTTTGAGCAGACACATGCACATTTGTGGCCTGCTGGAGGTCATTTTGCAGTGCTCTGGCAGTGCTCCTCCTGCTACTCCTTGCACAAAGGCGGAGGTAGCAGTCCTGCTGCTGGGTTGTTGCCTTCCTACGGCCTCCTCCACGTCTCCTGATGTACTGGCCTGTCTCCTGGTAGCGCCTCCATGCTCTGGACACTACGCTGACAGACACAGCAAACCTTCTTGCCACAGCTCGCATTGATGTTCCATCCTGGATGAGCTGCACTACCTGAGCCACTTGTGTGGGTTGTAGACTCCGTCTCATGCTACCACTAGAGTGAAAGCACCGCCAGCATTCAAAAGTGACCAAAACATCAGCCAGGAAGCATAGGAACTGAGAAGTGGTCTGTGGTCCCCACCTGCAGAACCACTCCTTTATTGGGGGTGTCTTGCTAATTGCCTATAATTTCCACCTGTTGTCTATTCCATTTGCACAACAGCATGTGAAATTTATTGTCAATCAGTGTTGCTTCCTAAGTGGACAGTTTGATTTCACAGAAGTGTGATTGACTTGGAGTTACATTGTGTTGTTTAAGTGTTTCCTTTATTTTTTTGAGCAGTGTATATATCATGGTGTACAAGACACCTGTCTGATTCGGGTGGACTGATCCATTGTGGAGGCCGTTGGAATGGCACAGTCCATCAGTCTAAGACATGTGCTACTGAAATTGTATATGGTTATATTACCTAAGAACAATGGTGCAACACTAATAAAAATAATATTATTTTATAACAAATGCGGCCGCTGTCCACGGTTCTGAGCCAAATCAGTGCGCTGTTTAATTGGCCTTTTCCTAGACCATGTTGCTGTGTGCATAATAGTAAAGTTAACCAGCATATTGGTGTTGAGAACAATGCCGCGGAGGCAGCAGCAGAATAAGGAGATGAGAAATCAGCCATTGCCTTATTGTCTAAGAAAAGGAAACCCCAATTTAATTAGGTCTATAATTAAAAGCCTAACTGTTGAATGCACCTGGCTTTATAAATCATCAATATATCTACAGAAATAAGACAGATCCTGCTTCTGTTGCCAGTTTGAGTGTTGTTTTAACAGCCTACTGATTCTGTGAGCACCAAACTTCACGCAACGTGTCAAGTAAACAATTTCACTAATTAGGCTGTGCTGTAATAAAGGCTTGACACTTTTTGTCGTTAGTACAGCCTTTCTGGCAAGGGCTCAACTTTGGTTTTAGAAGTGGGTGGGACATTATTATATTTTAACCAGTCGGATAAAAATAACAAACAGCCTACCCGACCGCTCGGAGGCATTTGCATGGTCCTAAAGCATACCATTGCATCATTTTGTATTGCATTAAAATTATAAAACTGTGGGGGGGGGGGGGGGGGGGGGGCGACGACATGTCCCCACCGTCCCCAGTGAAAGTTACTCCCCTGCTCCTTGGTATTATTTCACATTTATTTCATTTTGTATACACTGTTCCATAGTTCTGAAAAATTATATTTCTAATAATAATAATAATAATAATGCTCTTTAAGTAATGTAATTATCATTAGTAGACTTAGTATAGCAGCCTTGTATGACCACCATTGAGCTGTAGGCCTAAGAGCACATCTTGTTTAGTCTTAATACCGTAACTTTCTTAAGCCTATATTTCAATACTTCTATAGCCTACTATAGCCTATGAATCATTAATTTGTTCCTGTCATCACATAGCATAGGAGTCATTTATTATTTAAAATGCAATCAAGCGTTTGTTTTAAAATAATTTGCTTATATAATAAATAAACCGTTTCTATTTTAGAGAGAATGGTGTTGGAGGAAATGGCTGCCGTTTTACGGGCTCCTAACCAAATGTACTATTTTGTGTGCTTTTTCGCGTTGTTTGTAACTTATTTTGTACATGTACTGTTTCTGACACTATCTCTTATGACCAAAAGGAGCTTCTGGATATTAGAACAGTGATTACTCGAACAAGATGAAGATTTATTTTGTTAATGAGTCGGCCCGTGAAGGATTTAGTCGACCAGGATTTAGTCGACCAGGCCCAAATCCCAGTCATTCGCATGAAGGGAAGATGCCGATGAAGAGGACGTAGGTCGGGGTGCCTTGTGAGAATTAGTCGGCGAGTGTGTAACCCGCGTCTACCATCCGTCCTATTGGCCAACGTGCAATCATTGGAGAATAAGCTTGATGAGCTCTGTTCAAGACTATCCTACCAACAGGACATTAAAAACAAATCTTATGTTTCACCGAGTCGTGGCTGAACGATGACACGGATAATATACAGTTGGCTGGTTTTTCAGTGCATCGGGAAGACAGAACAGCTGCCTCCGGCAAGACAATGGGTGTCCATTTTTCAATAACAGCTGGTGAGCGAAATCAAATATTAAAGAAGTCCCGAGGTTTTGCTTACCTGGTGTAGAGCATCGCATGATAAGCTGTGGACCACACTATTTACCAAGAGATTTCTAATCTTTATTTTTCGTTGCTGTCTATTTACCACCACACACCGATGCTGGCACTAAGAACACACTCAATGAGCTGGATTCAGCCATAAGCAAACAAGATAATGTTCTTCCAGAGGCGGCGCTCCTAGTGCCGGGGACTCTAATGCAGGGAAACTTACATTTGATTTACCAGCATGTCAGGAGGAGGAAAACAAACTCTAGACCATCTTTACTCCGCACAAAGAGACGCATACAAAGCTCTCCCTCACCTTCCATTTGGCTAAAGTCTGAACATCCTCATGTTACCTGCTTACAAGAAAAAAACTAAAGCAGGAAGAATCAGTGACTCGTTCAATACGGAAGTGGTCAGATGACACAGATGCTAAGCTAGAGGACTGTTTTGCTAGCACAGACTGGAAAATGTTCCGGGACTAATCTGATGGCATTGAGGAGTATACCACATCAGTCACCGACATCATCAGTTAAGTGCATCGATGACGTTGTCCCCACAGTGACCATACGTCCATACCCCAACCAGAAGCCATGGATTACAGGCAACATCCGCTGTCATGTATTGTCATGTTGTCATGCCCTGACCATAGTTTACTTTGTATTTTCTATGTTTTGATTGGTCAGGGTGTGATCTGAGTGGGTATTCTATGTTTCATGTCTTGTTTGTCTATTTCTATGTTCAGCCTGATATGGTTCTCAGTCAGAGGCAGGTGTTCGTCATTGTCTCTGATTGGGAACCATATTTAGGTAGCCTGGGTTTCACTGTGTGTTTGTGGGTGATTGTTCCTGTCTATGTGTTTTTCACCAGATAGGCTGTTTTAGGTTTTCGTTACGTTCATCACGTTCTTTATTTTGTAGTGTTTGCATTGATTCGTGTTTTACGTTTGTTCATTAAAACATGGATCGCAATCTACACGCTGCATTTTGGTCCGACTCTCCTTCTCATCAAGAAAACCGTTACAGAATCACCCACCACAAAAGGGCCAAGCAGCGTGTCAACAGGCAGGAGCAGCGCGAGGAGAAGCGCAATAAGGATTTCTGGACATGGGAGGAAATCCTCGACGGGAGAGGACCCTGGGCTAAACCAGGGGAGTGTAGCCGCACTAAGGTGCAGCGGGAGAAGAAACAACAGGAACAGCCCAAGGAGGAGTACAGTATGGAGTATACTACTTGGGAGGAGATCGACAGGTGGGCGGCCGACCCAGGGAGAGTGCCGGAGCCCGCCTGGGATTCGCTGGAGCAGTGCGAGGAGGGTTACCGTAGAATGGAGGCGGTGAAAGCAGAGAGGCGCTGGTATGAGAAGGCAGCACGGCGACGCGGATGGAAGCCTGAGAGGCAGCCCCAAAAATTTCTTGGGGGGGGGCTAACAGGGAGTATGGCTATGCCAGGTAGGAGACCTGGGCAGACTCCCTGTGCTTACCGGGGGGCTAGAGAGACCGGACAGGCACCGTGTTATGCAGTGGTGCGCACGGTGTCTCCAGTGCGGGTGCATAGCCCGGTGCGGTATATTCCAGCTCCGCGTGTCTGCCGGGCTAGATTGAGCGTCGAGCCTAATGCCATGAAGCCGGCTCTACGCAGCTGGTCCCCAGTGCGTCTCCTTGGGCCGGTTTACATGGCACCAGCCTTGCGCTCGGTGTCTCCGGTTCGCCTGCATAGTCCAGTGCGGGCTATTCCACCTCGCCGCACTGGCAGGGCGACCGTGAGTATTCAACCAGGTAAGGTTGGGCAGGCTCGGTGCTCAAGAGCTCCAGTGCGCCTGCACGGTCCGGTTTTTCCAGTACCACCTCCACACCCCAGCCCTCCGGTAGCAGCTCCCCGCACCAGGCTTCCTGTGCGTGTCCTCGGCCCAGCACCACCAGTGCCAGCACCACGCATCAGGCCTACAGTGCGCCTCGCCTGTCCAGCGCTGTCGGAGCCCTCCTCCTCTCCAGCGCTGTCGGAGTCTCCCGCCTGTTTAGCGCTGTTAGAGCCTTCCTTCTCTACAGCGCTGCCGGAGTCTCCCGCCTGTTCAGAACTGCCAGTTAGCATAGAGCTGCCAGTTAGCATAGAGCTGCCAGTTAGCATAGAGCTGTCAGTTAGCAAGGAGCTGTCAGTTAGCAAGGAGCTGCCAGTCTGCAAGGAGCTGCCAGTCTGCAAGGAGCTGCCAGTCTGCAAGGAGCTGCCAGTCTGCAAGGAGCCGCCAGAGCTGCCTGTCTGCAGGATGCCGCCAAAGCTGCCAGTCTGCAAGGAGCCGCCAGAGCTGCCAGTCTGCAAGGAGCCGCCAGAGCTGCCAGTTAGCATGGAGCAGCCAGGGCCGCCAGTTAGCATGGAGCAGCCAGGGCCGCCAGTCAGCATGGAGCAGCCAGGGCCGCCAGTCAGCATGGAGCAGCCAGTCAGCATGGAGCAGCCAGTCAGCATGGAGCAGCCAGTCAGCATGGAGCAGCCAGTCAGCATGGAGCAGCCAGAGCTGCCAGTCAGCATGGAGCAGCCAGTCAGCATGGAGCAGCCAGTCAGCATGGAGCAGCCAGAGCAGCCAGTCAGCATGGAGCAGCCAGAGCTGCCAGTCAGCATGGAGCAGCCAGTCAGCATGGAGCAGCCAGAGCTGCCAGTCAGCATGGAGCAGCCAGAGCAGCCAGTCTGTGTCGACCAGTCTCTTCCAGATCTGCCAGTCGTCCAGACTCTTCCAGATCTGCCCGTCGTCCAGACTCTTCCAGATCTGCCCGTCGTCCAGACTCTTCCAGATCTGCCAGTCGACCAGACTCTTCCAGATCTGCCAGTCGACCAGACTCTTCCAGATCTGCCAGTCGACCAGACTCTTCCAGATCTGCCAGTCGACCAGACTCTTCCAGATCTGCCAGTCGACCAGACTCTTCCAGATCTGCCAGTCGTCCAGACTCTTCCAGATCTGCCAGTCGTCCAGACTCTCCCAGATCTGCCAGTCGTCCAGACTCTCCCAGATCTGCCAGTCGTCCAGACTCTCCCAGATCTGCCAGTCGTCCAGACTCTCCCAGATCTGCCAGTCGTCCAGACTCTCCCAGATCTGCCAGTCGTCCAGACTCTCCCAGATCCGCCAGTCGTCCAGACTCTCCCAGATCCGCCAGTCGTCCAGATTCTCCCAGATCCGCCAGTCGACCTCCCAGATCCGCCAGTCGACCAGATTCTCCCAGATCCGCCAGTCGACCAGATTCTCCCAGATCCGCCAGTCGACCAGATTCTACCAGATCCGCCAGTCGACCAGATTCTCCCAGATCCGCCAGTCGACCAGATTCTTCCAGATCTGCTAGTCGACCAGGATCTGCTGAAACCGCCAGCCAGTCAGGTTCTGGTAGTTTCTACTACCTGCCTGGGCTTCCTCTCAGTGCTGAGCTTCTTCTCAGTGCTGAGCTTCCTCTCAGTGCTGAGCTACCCATCTGTCCCGAGTTACCTCTGTCCCGAGCTGTCCCTCTGTCCCATGTTATCATTGTGGTGGGTAACCTATTTAGGGACGTTTAGGAGGGGGATTAAAACTGTCATGGAGTGGGGTCCACGTCCAGCGCCAGAGCCGCCACCGCGGACAGATGCCCACCCAGACCCTCCCCTATAGGTTCAGGTTTTGCGGCCGGAGTCCGCACCTTGGGGGGGGGGTACTGTCACGCCCTGACCATAGTTTACTTTGTATTTTCTATGTTTTGATTGGTCAGGGTGTGATCTGAGTGGGTATTCTATGTTTCATGTCTTGTTTGTCTATTTCTATGTTCAGCCTGATATGGTTCTCAGTCAGAGGCAGGTGTTCGTCATTGTCTCTGATTGGGAACCATATTTAGGTAGCCTGGGTTTCACTGTGCGTTTGTGGGTGATTGTTCCTGTCTATGTGTTTTTCACCAGATAGGCTGTTTTAGGTTTTCGTTACGTTCATCACGTTCTTTATTTTGTAGTGTTTGCATTGATTCGTGTTTTACGTTTGTTCATTAAAACATGGATCGCAATCTACACGCTGCATTTTGGTCCGACTCTCCTTCTCATCAAGAAAACCGTTACACATGTTGTGTCCTGTTCCTGTCCTTTCCTTTCACCCTGTCTCCCCCTGCTGGTCGTACTAGGTTACCGTTTCTGTCCCTCTTTCCCCCAGCTGTTCCTTGTCTTCTCTGACTACCTCATTCACCCCTTTTCCCACCTGTTCCCTTTTTCCCTCTGATTAGGTCCCTATATCTCTCTCTGTTTCTGCTCCTGTCTTTGTCGGATTATTGTTTGTGTGTCTCATGCCTGAACCAGACTATCATCGTGTTTGCTGCAACCTTGTCCTGTCCTGTCGGAATCTACCTGTCCATCTGAGCCCACGTGTGTTCATCATTAAAGAAACTCTGTTTGTTAATTCGCTTTTGGGTCCTCATTCACGCACCTGACAGAAGAATCCGACCAAGAATGGACCCAGCGACTTCGGATCCTCTCCCCTCAGCCGTCGAGATCCAGGGAGCGATGCTAGGCAGACACGAGCAGGAATTGTCTGCTGCTCGACATGCCGTTGAGACCCTGGCCACCCAAGTCTCCAACCTCACAGAACAGGTTCACCATCTCCGCCTCGATCCACCGGCCACTTCCAGGGCTTTCGAATCTCCGGAGCCCAGAATCAATAACCCGCCGTGTTACTCTGGGGAGCCCACTGAATGCCGCTCGTTCCTCACCCAGTGTGATATTGTGTTTTCTCTCCAGCCCAACACTTACGCCAGGAGCACTGCTCGTGTCGCCTACGTCATATCTCTCCTTACTGGACGGGCTCGTGAGTGGGGCACGGCAATCTGGGAGGCAAGGGCTGAGTGTACTAACCAGTATCAGGACTTTAAGGAGGAGATGATACGGGTTTTTGATCGATCTGTTTTTGGGGAGGAGGCTTCCAGGGCCCTGTCTTCCCTATGTCAAGGTAATCGATCCATAACAGACTACTCTATTGAGTTTCGCACTCTTGCTGCCTCCAGTGGCTGGAACGAGCCGGCTTTGCTCGCTCGTTTTCTGGAGGGTCTCCGCGCAGAGGTAAAGGATGAGATTCTCTCCCGGGAGGTTCCTTCCAGCGTGGATTCCTTGATTGAACTCGCTATTCGCATTGAGCGACGGGTTGATCTTCGTCACCGAGCTCGTGGAAAGGAGCTCGCGTTCTCCGTTGCCCCCCTCTCCGCATCACTACCATCTTCCTCTGCCGGCTCGGGTGCTGAGCCTATGCAGCTGGGAGGTATCCGCATCTCGACTAAGGAGAGGGAACGGAGAATCACCAACCGCCTCTGTCTCTATTGCGGTTCTGCTGGTCATTTTGTCACTTCATGTCCAGTAAAAGCCAGAGCTCATCAGTAAGCGGAGGGCTACTGGTGAGCGCTACTACTCCTGTCTCTCCTTCAAGATCCTGCACTACCTTGTCGGTCCATCTACGCTGGACCGGTTCGTCAGCTTCCTGCAGTGCCTTAATAGACTCTGGGGCGGAGGGCTGTTTTATGGACGAGACCTGGGCTTGGGAACATGACATTCCTCTCAGACAGTTAAGGGAGCCCACGGCCTTGTTCGCCCTGGATGGTAGTCCTCTCCCCAGGATTCAGCGTGAGACGCTACCTTTAACCCTCACTGTTTCTGGTAATCATAGCGAAACCATTTCTTTTTTAATTTTTCGTTCACCTTTTACACCTGTTGTTTTGGGCCATCCCTGGCTAGTTTGTCATAATCCTTCCATTAATTGGTCTAGTAATTCTATCCTCTCCTGGAACGTCTCTTGTCATGTGAAATGTTTAATGTCTGCTATCCCTCCTGTTTCCTCTGTCTCTTCTTCACAGGAGGAGCCTGGTGATTTGACAGGGGTGCCGGAGGAATATCACGATCTGCGCACGGTGTTCAGTCGGTCCAGGGCCACCTCTCTTCCTCCACACCGGTCGTATGATTGTAGTATTGATCTCCTTCCGGGAACCACTCCCCCCCGGGGTAGACTATACTCTCTGTCGGCTCCCGAACGTAAGGCTCTCGAAGATTATTTGTCTGTAGCTCTTGACGCCGGTACCATAGTCCCCTCCTCCTCTCCCGCCGGAGCGGGGTTTTTTTTTGTCAAGAAGAAGGACGGGTCTCTGCGCCCCTGCATAGATTATCGAGGGCTGAATGACATAACAGTGAAGAATCGTTATCCGCTTCCTCTTATGTCTTCAGCCTTCGAGATCCTGCAGGGAGCCAGGTTTTTCACTAAGTTGGACCTTCGTAACGCTTACCATCTCGTGCGCATCAGGGAGGGGGACGAGTGGAAGACGGCGTTTAACACTCCGTTAGGGCACTTTGAATACCGGGTTCTTCCTTTCGGCCTCGCTAACGCTCCAGCTGTCTTTCAGGCATTAGTCAATGATGTCCTGAGAGACATGCTGAACATCTTTGTTTTCGTTTACCTTGACGATATCCTGATTTTTTTCACCGTCACTCCAGATTCATGTTCAGCACGTTCGACGTGTCCTCCAGCGCCTTTTAGAGAATTGTCTTTTTGTGAAGGCTGAGAAGTGCACTTTTCATGCCTCCTCCGTCACATTTCTCGGTTCTGTTATTTCCGCTGAAGGCATTAAGATGGATCCCGCTAAGGTCCAAGCTGTCATTGATTGGCCCGTCCCTAAGTCACGCGTCGAGCTGCAGCGCTTTCTCGGCTTCGCGAACTTCTATCGTCGTTTCATCCGTAATTTCGGTCAGGTGGCAGCTCCTCTCACAGCCCTTACTTCTGTCAAGACGTGCTTTAAGTGGTCCGTTTCCGCCCAGGGAGCTTTTGATCTCCTCAAGAATCGTTTTACATCCGCTCCTATCCTTGTTACACCTGACGTCTCTAGACAGTTCGTTGTCGAGGTTGACGCGTCAGAGGTGGGCGTGGGAGCCATTCTTTCTCAGCGCTCCCTCTCTGACGACAAGGTCCACCCATGCGCGTATTTTTCTCATCGCCTGTCGCCGTCGGAACGTAACTATGATGTGGGAAACCGCGAACTGCTCGCCATCCGGTTAGCCCTAGGCGAATGGCGACAGTGGTTGGAGGGGGCGACCGTTCCTTTTGTCGTTTGGACTGACCATAGGAACCTTGAGTACATCCGTTCTGCCAAACGACTTAATGCGCGTCAGGCACGTTGGGCGCTGTTTTTCGCTCGTTTCGAGTTCGTGATTTCTTATCGCCCGGGCTCTAAGAACACCAAGCCTGATGCTTTATCTCGTCTCTTCAGTTCTTCAGTAGCCTCCACTGACCCCGAGGGGATTCTCCCTGAGGGGCGTGTTGTCGGGTTGACTGTCTGGGGAATTGAGAGGCAGGTAAAGCAAGCGCTCACTCACACTCCGTCGCCGCGCGCTTGTCCTAGGAACCTTCTTTTCGTTCCCGTTCCTACTCGTCTGGCCGTTCTTCAGTGGGCTCACTCTGCCAAGTTAGCCGGCCACCCTGGCGTTCGGGGTACGCTTGCTTCCATTCGCCAGCGTTTTTGGTGGCCCACCCGGGAGCATGACACGCGTCGTTTCGTGGCTGCTTGTTCGGTCTGCGCGCAGACTAAGTCCGGTAACTCCCCTCCTGCCGGCCTTCTCAGGCCGCTTCCCATTCCCTCTCGACCGTGGTCTCACATCGCCTTAGATTTTGTCACCGGACTGCCTTCGTCAGCGGGGAAGACTGTTATTCTTACGGTTGTCGATAGGTTCTCTAAGGCGGCTCATTTCATTCCCCTTGCTAAGCTTCCTTCTGCTAAAGAGACGGCACAAATCATCATCGAGAATGTTTTCAGAATTCATGGCCTTCCGTCAGACGTCGTTTCGGACAGAGGTCCGCAATTCACGTCTCAATTTTGGAGGGAGTTTTGCCGTTTGATTGGGGCTTCCGTCAGTCTCTCTTCCGGCTTTCACCCCCAGTCTAACGGTCAAGCAGAACGGGCCAATCAGACTATTGGTCGCATCTTACGCAGTCTTTCTTTTCGCAACCCTGCGTCTTGGTCAGAACAGCTCCCCTGGGCAGAATACGCCCACAACTCGCTTCCTTCGTCTGCGACCGGGCTATCTCCTTTTCAGAGTAGCCTCGGGTACCAGCCTCCGCTGTTCTCATCTCAGTTCGCCGAGTCCAGCGTCCCCTCCGCTCAGGCTTTTGTCCAACGTTGCGAGCGCACCTGGAAGAGGGTCAGGTCTGCACTTTGCCGTTATAGGACGCAGACTGTGAGGGCTGCTAATAAGCGTAGAACTAAGAGTCCTAGATATTGTCGCGGTCAGAGAGTTTGGCTCTCCACTCAGAACCTTCCCCTTAAGACGGCTTCTCGCAAGTTGACCCCGCGGTTCATTGGTCCGTTCCGTATTTCTCGGGTCATTAATCCTGTCGCAGTTCGACTTCTTCTTCCGCGATACCTTCGTCGCGTCCACCCAGTCTTCCATGTGTCCTGTATCAAGCCCGTTCTTCGCGCCCCCGCTCGTCTTCCCCCCCCCCCCCCCCATCCTTGTCGAGGGCGCACCCATCTACAGGGTCCGTAGGATTTTGGACATGCGTCCTCGGGGCCGTGGTCACCAGTACCTCGTAGATTGGGAGGGGTACGGTCCTGAGGAGAGGAGTTGGGTTCCCTCTCGGGACGTGCTGGACCGTGCGCTGATCGAGGATTTCCTCCGTTGCCGCCAGGTTTCCTCCTCGAGTGCGCCAGGAGGCGCTCGGTGAGTGGGGGGGTACTGTCATGTATTGTCATGTTGTGTCCTGTTCCTGTCCTTTCCTTTTACCCTGTCTCCCCCTGCTGGTCGTACTAGGTTACCGTTTCTGTCCCTCTTTCCCCCAGCTGTTCCTTGTCTTCTCTGACTACCTCATTCACCCCTTTTCCCACCTGTTCCCTTTTTCCCTCTGATTAGGTCCCTATATCTCTCTCTGTTTCTGCTCCTGTCTTTGTCGGATTATTGTTTGTGTGTCTCATGCCTGAACCAGACTATCATCGTGTTTGCTGCAACCTTGTCCTGTCCTGTCGGAATCTACCTGTCCATCTGAGCCCACGTGTGTTCATCATTAAAGAAACTCTGTTTGTTAATTCGCTTTTGGGTCCTCATTCACGCACCTGACATCCGCACTGAGCTAAAGGCCAGAGCTGTCACATTCAAGAAGCAGGACTCTAACCTGGACGCTTATAAGAAATCCCAATATCCCCTCAGACGAACCACCAAACAGGCAAAGCTTGAATACAGGACTAAGACTGAATCCTACTACAAAGGCTCTGATTCCCAAAGTTTACATACACTTAGGTTGGAGTCATTAAAACTCATTTTTCAACCATTCCACACATTTCTTGTTAACAAACTATAGTTTTGGAAGTCGGTTAGGACATTTACTTTGTTCATGACACAAGTCATCTTTCCAACAATTGTTTACAGACAGATTATTTCACTTATAATTCACTGTATCACTATTCCAGTGGGTCAGAAGTTTACATACACTAAGTTGACTGTGCCTTTAAACAGCTTGGAAAATTCATGACTTAGAAGCTTCTGATAGGCTAATTGACATAATTTTAGTCATTTGGAAGTGTACCTGTGGATGTATTTCAAGACCTACCTTCAAACTCAGTGCCTCTTTGCTTGACACCATGCGAAAATTAAAAGAAATCAGCCAAGACCTCCACAAGTCTGGTTTGTCCATGGGAGCAATTTCCAAATGCCTGAAGGTACCACGTTAATCTGTACAAACAATAGAATGAACGCAAGTATAAACACCATGGAACCACACCGCTGTCATACCGCTCAGGAAGGAGATGCATTCTGTCTCCTAGAGATGAACGTACTTTGGTGCGAAAAGTGCAAATCAATCCCAGATCAACAGCAAAGGCCCCTGTGAAGATGCTAGAGGAAACGGGTACAAAATGATCAATATCCGCAGTAAAACGACTCCTATATCGACATAACCTGAAAGACCACTCAGCAAGGAAGAAGCCACTGCTCCAAAACTGACATTAAAAAGCCAGACTACGGATTGCAACTGCACATGGGGACAAAGATTATACTTTTTGGAGAAATGTCCACTGGTCTGATGAAACAAAAATAGAACTTTTGGCCATAATGACCATCGTTGTTTGGAGGAAAAAGGGGGAGGCTTGCAAGCTGAAGAACACCATCCTAACCGTCAAGCACAGGGGTGGCAGCATCATGTTGTGGTGGTGCTTTGCTGCAGGAGGAACTGTGTGCACTTCACAAAATAGATGGCATCATGAGGGAGGAAAATGATGTGGATATATTGAAGCAACATCTTAAGACACCAGTCAGGAAGTTAAAGCTTGGTCGCAAATGGATCTTCCAAATGACCCCAAGCATACTTCTGAAGTTGTGGCAAAATGGCTTAAGGACAACAAAGTCAAGGTAATGGAGTGACCATCACAAAGCCCTGATCTCCATCCCATAGAAAAAGTGTGAGCAAGGAGGCCTACAAACCTCACTCAGTTAAACCAGCTCTGTGAGGAGGAATGGGCCAAAATTCACCCAACTTATTGTGGGAAGTTTGTAAAAGGCTACCTGAAATGTTTGACCCAAGTTAAACAATTTAAAGGTAATGCTACCAAATACTAATTGAGTGTATGTAAACTTCTGACCCACTGGGAATGTGATGAAATAATAAATCATTATGTCTACTATTATTCTGACATTTCACATTCTTAAAATAAAGTGGTGATCCTAACTGACCAAAGACAGGGCATTTTTACTCTGATTAAATGTCAGGAATTGTGAAAAACTGAGTTGAAATGAATTTGGCTAAGCTGTACTTAAACTTCCAACTTCAGCTGTATATATATTTTTTAATTTGACCTTAATTTAACTAGACAAGTCAGTTAACCACAAATTCTTATTTACAATGACAGCTTAGGAACAGTGGGTTAACTGCCTTGTTCAGGGGACAGAACAACAGATTTTTAACTTGTCAGCTCGGTGATTCGATCTTGCAAATCTTTTGGTTACTAGTCCAACACTCTAACCTCTAGGCTACCTGCCTCCAAAGAAAGAAAGTATTACAGGAGGCAGTTCAGAAAAAATGTCTCCTGTCAGGCATTATTCCAGAATCGTCCTCTGGAATAACGGACATTCTGGAATAATAATTACATAACCAACATTCTCTAGTAATACTAGTCCCGTGCAAATTGTTCTTTGGTCACGTGCATGTGTCTACTTAAGTTGTAGACTTTTCCCAGTGCCCCATTACAAACATGCAATTAAGAAAAAAATGGCGTTGACAGAGAGGGCTGCCGTGGTTCTAGCTCTTACAAGCATTTCGCTATGCCCTCAATAACATCTGCTAAACACGTGTATGTGATTTGAAGGGATTTCCAAGGATTGAAACGTGCTCAAAGGGATAATGTCTATCCCTCCTCAAAACCTTGTTAAGAAGTATTTTTAATGACCAAGGTGGTTATGTCATTTATGCATGTTTTTCTTTGCAGGAAATAGCTTATTGACCAAATCAGGGACACTATGAGGGAGAATCATACAGTTAGGACCTACTTTATAACACTCACATACCATTAAACTGTATGTCTGTGTATGAAAAGAGCAACATTGCAGTGTCTGGTGTTAATAATATAACGCATTAGTTGGCTACCTGGGGGAATAGGGATGTATGTTATTCACCTGATAAGCTTGAATAAGATAAGAATCAGTAGAGTTTTGCATTCAACAGTATATCTATAAGAGCTGCCTCGCTGTACGGTATCTTGGGATAACAATAGAACATAAGGTTTCCCTTTTCCTTACTACATTCATTATCTTTGCGAGAGGTTTCTCACTACAAACTGTCTGCGGTCAGATATACGACAAACAAGTGAACATGTTACAAGAGACAGTTACATAACAGCGTGCACAAATATGATAAATGATTGTGCATCAGCGTACAGACAAACAAAAACAAAGACTTAAAATATATATTTACATAGGCACAAAAAAAGCTGATTGCCCACGATACAAACAGAATATATATTGTGATTAGCTAAATAGTTACTCATCCAACTTCTGTTAGCTTACTAGCCTAATGCTAGCATAGCATTAATATCTCACAGTTGCCTATGAAACTAACAACTGATAAACCCCCATGACAACAAAATGTCTGTTGTTGATTATATTTGTTAATAAGAAAAACAACTGAGCGAATACATATGCCACAGTACAGCTTTGCTACAGCCTATACATTCAAAATGTGCTATTGTGTTAATTAAGAAAATCCATAGTTATACTTTATAATCACAGTGATGACCTGGGTAATCTCGATACATAAAGGAGCCTGACAAGCAAGTTATGATTAATGAGACCTTACCCTCTGGGCCTGGATGAGAGTTATATTAGCTTCCGGGGCTAGCAGGGCAAAGACCTTGACTTTAGCTCCAATGGCTAGTCCCATATCTTTTGTTAGATAACTGAGTGATTTCCCGTTAGATAGGCCAGCTGCAAAGTCAAATTGATTATATTGTAAAAAAATAATAAAAACAAAAGTTAGTATTTGTCTTAATTTAAGGTTAGTGTTAAGGTTAGGTTTACAATTTGATGACTTTGTGGCTGTGCCAGCTACAGTGACCACTCTGCAGAGCTGCCCCCAGAACAAGATTCATGACGAAAAACGTTAACCTGCCTTAGCTAACAGCAGGGGGTAAGAACATCATCATTGCTGTTGTCCAACATCAGTTAAATACACAGCCTAACCTACTTTTTATAATAACAATTATTCAACAACATATCTGATTTCATAGCACAATCCTTGTAAATGTAGTTTCCATTTATATGATGCTGGACTGACTGTGTGAAGACAATTTTGACCAATCTTTCCCATCTGGCATTGCTGTACTTTGCCCTTGAGGGCTGCCCGCCTGTGACAACACTCATTGAGAGGAATTAAATTAAACTATTTTTAAACTCCATGGTGTTAATATTTGATGGGGGCTAGGCCTCCGTGGCCTCCTGCGAGGAATCTGCCATGCTTAAAGGTAGACTCAGCAATATGACATACAGTCATGGCCAAAAGTTTTGAGAATTACACAAATATTCATTTTCACAAAGTCTGCTGCCTCAGTGTCTTTAGATATTTTTGTCAGATGTTACTATGGAATATTGAAGTATAATTACAAGCATTTCATACGTGTCAAAGGGTTTTATTGAGAATTACATGAAGTTGATGCAAAGAGTCAATATTTGCAGTGTTGATCATTCTTTTTCAAGACCTCTGCAATCCGCCCTGGCATGCTGTCAATTAACTTCTGGGCCACATCCTGACTGATGGCAGTCCACTCGCCTCTTGAGGATTGACCACAAGTTCTCAATGGGATTAAGGTCTGGGGAGTTTCCTGGCCATGGACCCAAAATATCGATGTTTTGTTCCCTGAGCCAATTAGTTATCACTTTTGCCTTATGGCAAGGTGCTCCATCATGCTGGAAAAGGCATTGTTCGTCACCAAACTGGATGGTTGGGAGAAGTTGCCCTCGGACGATGTGTTGGTAGCATTCTTTATTCATGGCTGTGCAAAATTGTGAGTGAGCCCACTCCCTTGGCTGAGAAGCAACCCCACACACGAATGGTCTCAGGATGCTTTACTGTTGGCATGACACAGGACTGATGGTAGCGCTCACCTTGTCTTCTCCGGACAAACTTTTTTCCATTTTGGGATTCAGTTCATTTGCATGGCAAAGAGGGACTTTGCAATGAATTGCAATTCATCTGATCACTCTTCATAACATTCTGAAATATATGCAAATTGCCATCATACAACTGAGGCAGCTGACTTTGTGAAAATGAATATTTGTGTCATTCTCAAAACTTTTGCCCACGACTGTAGATGCAGAAAGTAAACAGCATAGTGGGTCAATTTCTGCAACCACTAAGAGCATTGAAGCACAAGGCTCAACTTCTCCTCTGTTTTGGTGCCCTGGCTACCACGTAATGAACAGCGTGAAGCGAACCCATACCCATGCACATACACTGTGTGTCACTGTGTAAGAGCGAAGTCTTGCATCTCGCTCGTCTCAATATCTGTGGTGCTGCTCGTAGCAATGTCATTTCGCTGACAGCCTAGTACAGTCTACCTTTACAGTCTACCTTTTACCCACACTCCTCTTCCCTGTGGTCTGGCCACGCTGATTAGAGTAATTTTATACTTCTTATCAGGCTGGTGGCTGAACACTTTATATACAGTTGCTACAGTCCTCTAAAGCATGCATACAATGACATCTACATCACATCAATGGGGGCCAGTATACAGTACAGAGACCACTGGTTGAAGACTTAATTTACAGTCAGAGTCATGTATTTAGATATGGCTCTGACTACAATGCTCAAAGGCAATGACACAAGGACATATAGTACATCACATCAGAGAGCTTGCTAACAGTACATTACAGTAGCTACAGTACAGTGTGTGCTGTTCTCTCTAGTGAGACCCATGCCCTCGATGGGCAAACTTGGGTCGCCATCTGTTCTACCTGCCTCAATGGAAACAAAAGAGGGATAGAAGAGTGACAGACAGACACAGAGAGACAGACAGAGTGAGATTTAGAGAGGAAGACACAGGCAGGCAGGCAGGCAGGCAGACGTAGAGAGACAGACAGATACAAAGTGACAGATGGACAGTCAGACGCAGAGAGAGAGAGAGAGAGAGAGAGAGACGGACAGAAAGGTGTAGAGATACAGACAAACACAAAAAGAGAAAGAGCGAGAGAGAGCGAGAGAGCACCACTCCCATCCCAGACCAGTCAGAGCTGCTGGGAACAGATTGCAGTGGCACAGGTACCTGGCAGATAGCTAAACGCAGGATGAAAAGAGCTGTCAGGGGGAGAGGAGAAGAGTTGAACGGGGGGCTGACACTTCAAACGCACGACTGATGCAAACTAAGGCAGGCACTGCAAAGGAGACGCCATGCGATGTGGGAAAGAGTTGAGGCATCGGATACAATACATTTTTAATTCGAGGAGAGACACCAGAATAAAGTCCACACAACTTGCCTCAATCAGAATACTAAGTACCCTGCTGACATTATTATTAGATTTAAATGAATGTGGGCGGACTCTGACTGTGCATGCATGCACACACACAAGCATACACACACCCACACACGCACATCTACACACACACAAACACACCTACACAAACACACCTACACACACGCACATTACATAGATAGCAGGACAGTATTAGAAACAGTGAAAGAGATTCAAGCTTCTCAATATGTCATGTAGTATAGTTGCGTGAGAAAAGCTTAAGCCTGCCCCCTAGTGTTCATCCCAGTCCCACATGACACCAGATCAACTCTAAAATGCTGTTACTAGTTTATACTTAAATACCCTAAGTATGTCTGTGCTCACATCTCTGATTGAACCCCTATTAAGCATTCTGTCTTCTGCAGAATCAAATTCCCACTCTCCAAACCCCTACTATATCAGTTAAGATCTTGTATGATTTCATAAAAGACACCATTCCATATCTGTAGTATACAGTAGTTAATAAGTCCTCCTTGGCCAAGAATATCTATGCAGTAGTACAAGATGTGTGAGAGCCACTGTGACTGTGTAATCACACTGTCTCTGTAGCTTGTCTAAAAACAGGTTGCTCTGTCGGGAGGAAGGTAGGAGTGTGTGTGTGTGTGTGTGTGTGTGTGTGTGTGTGTGTGTTTGTTTGAGTGTGGGGGGAGGAGGGAGGGATCCAGCAGAAATGTCCAAAGCTCATTAAATGGTCTGCGATGAATCCTTTAGAGACAGTATTCATTGAACTCATGATTTGCATGACATATCTCTATGAATACATTTCTGCAATAAATGGGGCTATCAACAGCACTAACACACACAAATGCTCTGGCATCAAAAGGTATTAATAAAGAGGACAGAATGTGCTAGGCTACAATATTTAACAACAGTAGAAAGATACAATAAACTGTCAAGAGAGTGCCGTTGGTAATAAGTGTATGCTAATTTATTGTCCTTTGTGGAACTACATCAAAGTCTAGCAGATTGCATTAAGAGGGAGATGAATCCTATGACAAATAGAATTCACAAGATACAAAATAAAGTGATCTACTGTATTAATAACCAGTCTTGTTTTGAAAATCCTCCATATTTCAACACATTGTTTGTTGGCTACAGAAATGCTGTTATATAGTCATTTGCAGCAGACCACTAAAATACTAAAAGGAATAAATAAGGAATCTCACCCCAACATCTCTTCCCCCTGATACATAGGGATTCTGGCCCTACGTTTCTTCCCACCGGACGGTAATCCGATGGTATAAGTTAAACACTGCTTGTCTCAACCATCAGCAGTACGTATGATTATGGTCTCTTTGTTTAAGAATCCAAGCTAGCAAATATCTGACAGCTCAAATCCCAGCAGCCAATGGACTGAATAACAAACAGCATCGAACCACACCGTCCAACCGTTGTTATGCAGAAGGAATGTCTTCGCTAGCTGCTATGTAAATGATTTCCCTGTCAATGAAAGCTTCCGATTGTCAATAGAGGATGTCAACAGCTATAATCAAGCTGTGATATATATATAAACAACAGGTTTAAAAATCTTTCTGGATAGGTGATGCTGTTTGTTGACAAGGGCATTAACTGAAACCCAGACTTGTTTAATTTAGATTTAAACCGAGCCTCAATGAATGGGCTATAGCTGTCATGGTAGGAACTCTTGTCAACAGTTGTGTAAACTGTGATTACCTGCTGTCAAAATATAAACCAGCAATCAAAGATACAAGAGGGAAAAGAGAAAACATACAATCAAAAGGTGATATTTGGAAGAGTTGGGGACTTGAAGTCGGTACATAGCCTAAAGTGAAGTCTAATATTTGGTAATTGAACCTGAAGTTGGACTATTACTGTGCAAGTGTGCCATATTTCACCTCAGTCCCCAAGCAGTATTGTGCATAAGCCTTATAGATGGAAATCCCCACCAATTTGGAGACCTGGCTGTCTACAACATTGGCTTCAAGTCTAAGTCTGCCTCAGAGGCCAAGTCTTGGCAGGGGTGGAGAATAGCTATAGTATGTTCAACAGGACTCTTAGCTTGTTGGTTTGTTATTTTATTCAATTGACTTTAAGGGTTGACGAGAGGCGTACGTATTTTTGGTATTTTATTAGGATCCCCATTCGCTAAATACTTATTTTTCTTGTTTCCATGAGTCTAATTGGGTAAAACAATTATTGGGCCAAAAGTATTTCCTGACCACAGGTAATTGACCCCAGTTATCAGTCCAACAAGGGCCCAGAGTTCTCCCCTGTTCAGGTCATGTAGTCCAAAAAAAAAAAATACAATTCTTACAAGATTACTATTTAAAGTCCAATGATTTCTTATCTTCTCATGTGGAAAACAAGCAATGATTAATGGATATGAATCATAACCAAATGGTCTGATTACATAATCCTTCTCCTAAACTTTAAGAGTTCTCCTCCTGCTTCGCCTCCTTCTCATTATGATTTAATAAGGCATGGCAAACAATGCTAACTGACAAACTCCCTGATACTTCAACCCATTATCTTAACATTTGTTCTTCCCCTGGCAGAACAAATTGATTTTTTTAGACCACCACACTCATACGGAATGCAGAATAAAAGGGGATAAAAAACATGGAAAAGGGAAAAACATGTTTTGTGGAAGGAAGCTGCAGTTCCATCCATTTAACCAATTTGTTTTCGTGGATTTTTTTTCCCTCAGACAATAGCACTGTGCATACATCCACCCATCGCAACAGGGACATGTTAATCAGACAGGCACCATTCTAGAAATGACTAATTTACACAGTAGCCTACCAAACATGAAGGTGATGAACATATGTCTACACGGAACTCAACACCTGCTTAATATTGGATCAAATCTATCACGATTGTCGTAATGATGAGACCAAGGCGCAGCGTGAACAAAGTTCCACATATTTTTTATGAACTGAAACTCACCAAAACAAACAAACCAACAACCAACCAACCAACCAACCAACCAACCAACCAACCAACCAACCAACCAACCAACCAACCAACCAATCAATCGAACCGTGACGCTATTAGTGTGCACACAGGCACCTAACTGTAGACAAGAACCCACAAACACAAAAGGGAAAATGGCTACCTAAATATGATCCCCAATCAGAGACAATGATAAACAGCTGCCTCTGATTGGGAACCATATCAGGCCACCATAGACATACAAATACCTAGACATACAAAACCCCTAGACAATACAAAAACTAGCATACCCACCCTTGTCACACCCTGACCTAACCAAAATATAAAGAAAACAGAGATATCTAAGGTCAGAGCGTGACAAAATCGTATAGAAATAAATAGGATCAGTACCTGCCCTTTACAGTTGAAGTGCCCATTATACAAGGTTACTACCCAGATAGCACAGAACATTCTGAGAACCATATGTTTCTTAGAGCTTGGTGAGTGCATTGTTGTCCTATGGTTATTTTGCATACAACCTTCCCACAACTTTCTAGGAATGGTGCAGGATAGTTGCCTAGATTTGGAACATTCTCAGCACAATTTAAGGAACTTGGCAAAAAAAAAGGTTATTTTCTTGGTATTTCATTACTTTAACAGAACGTTTTCTAAAACTTCAAACATGATTACATTTAATTTCAATTTTGGTAATATTCTATGAATGTTCTCCAACTGGTTTGACATTGGGAATGTTCTCAAATAGTTCAGAGAACATTAAGAAACATCATTCTTCTGTGGGAATTTCAGTACTTCAGTTTCATACAGGTGGTCCTGGTCCTATTTAAAGTCATGTTCTCAAATTGTTCTGAGAACGTTAATACAACTTTCCAAAAACACCATAAGAACACACCTGATCTTAGTGAGTGCTTGTCTCTTTTGAAATGGGGTCTGTTTGAATAGACAAAAATGAACAGCTTTGTATGCGTAAAAAAAAAAAAAACATGGCATGCTATGTGTAAAAAAAAAACATGTCATGCTAGCTCCATCCTGGTTGCGCAGTAAACTATTTCCATGGAATAGAGAATTATAGCTACGAATCTCACAGATACCATGTCAATTAAAAAATTATGTTTGCATGATTAATGCCTAAGAAAATTAATTTCCATGTGTCTTATCTGTGCTTGAAAAAAGTTAACCCAAAATATGCTAGCAGTGTTAATAAAAGTAGTATTGAAACATTCAGTGAAAGTTTTAAGGAAGTTATTAAAAAACCTCATACTAACCTATAATTTCCGTTCTCAGAGCGTTAAAGGGATACTTTGCAATTTTGGCAAAGAAGCCCTTTATCTACTTTCCCAGATTCTGATTAACTTGTGGGTACTATTTTTATGTCTCTGCGTCCAGTATGAAGGAAGTTAGAGATAGTTTTGCAAGCCAATGCTAACTAGCGTTAGTGCAATGACTGGAAGTCCATGGGTATACTAGCAGTGGATAAATGGCCTCATTAGCAAAATCCTGAGGGAAACATTTTCAGAACCTCCCTGCAACCTAAAAATAAATTTTCCCAGAACAGGTAAAATTTTCACTTCTGTTCTCAGATCATTTAAAAAAACGTATTGCTTTATTCCCACAACCAATGTGAATCCAAAAACATACAGTACCAGTCAAAAGTTTGGACACACCTACTCATTCAAGGGTTTTTATCTATTTTTACGACTTTCTACAGTGTAGAACAATTGAAGACATCAAAACTATAAAATAACACATATGGAATCATGTTTGGGTGAAGTATCCTCCTTCCATCTAAACATTACATCTTTATTGCGAAGCAGGAAGTTAAGTGATGAAGGTCAATAAACTGCTCCTTCTACCTTAACGTGACCTGACTTGACCCCGGCCCCCATTCCTCAGTAAACTACCTCTCTCCACACTTAACGGTGACTGCAACCATGTGATTGCCTTTCCTCAACTCAGTACATTCCAAGCTCAATTTTGCCAGTTCTTGCTGTGAGATGTTATCCCACTCTTCCACCAAGGCACCTGCAAGATCCCAGACATTTCTGAGGGGGGAATGGCCTTAGCCCTCAACTTCCGATCCAACAGGTCCCAGACGTGCTCAATGGGATTGTGATCCGGGCTCTTCGCTGGCCATGGCAGAACACTGACATTCCTGTCTTGCAGGAAATCATGCACAGAACAAGCAGTATGGCTGGTGGCATTGTCATGCTGGAGGGTCATGTCAGGATGAGCCTGCAGGAAGGGTACCACATGAGGGAGGAGGATGTCTTCCCTGCAACACACAGTGTTGAGATTGCCTGCAATGACAACAAACTCAGTCTGATGATGCTGTGCACAGCGCCCCAGACCATGACGGACCCTCCACCTCCAAATCGATCCCGCTCCAGAGTACAGGCCTCTGTGTAACGCTAATTACTTTGACGATAAACGTGAATCCAACCATCACCCCTGGTGAGACAAAACCGCGACTCGTCAGTGAAGAGCACTTTTTGCCAGTCCTGTCTTGTCCAGCGACGGTGGGTTTGTGCCCATAGGCGACATTGAAGCCGGTGATGTCTGGTGAGGGCCTGCCTTACAACAAGCCCTCAGTCTAACCTCTCTCAGCCTATTGCTGACAGTCTGAGCAGTGATGGAGGGATTGTGCGTTCCTGGTGTAACTCGGGCAGTTGTTGTTGCCATCACACCTGTCCCGCAGGTGTGATGTTCGGATGTACCGAACCTGTGCAGGTGTTGTTATACGTGGTCTGCCACTGCAAGGATGATCAGCTGTCAATACCAAGAGTGTGCAAAGCTGTCATCAAGGCAAAAGGTGGCTACTTTGAAGAATCTCAAATATAAAATATATTTTGATTTGTGTAACATTCTTTGGTTACTAAATGATTCCATATGTGTTATTTCAAAGTTTTGATTCACTATCATTTCCAAAGACCCAATGTGCTAGCTGGGTATCGACCTTGTGCAGCAGCCTGATGCAGCTCTACCATTGAGCAAACAGGGCTTAGTGGGGGGAAAGCAAAGTTAGCTATTGCATTATGGGGAGGAAAGAAGGGACTTTAAGGATTAAAGTTTATATTTTTTGAATTGAATATCAGAACGTCGGCGCAAGCCGGGATAAATAAACAAAGGCAATGCAATCCGATGAAATCCTCTTGTACCTTTGAATATATTATATTATCGTGTCTGCTTGTGTGTAAAACAGATTTCTTTAGTTTTGTTTTAGTGTCATTGTGTGTGTATGTGAGTGTGCCTGACAAGGGATTTAGTTCTTGGAAGGCTTATAAAATGGATGTTTCCGGTATAAGCTGACCAGGTAGATCATATTGGGCGAGAGAAAGCAGGAGAGAGAAAGACAGAGAGAGAAATCATGAGAGAAAGAGAGGTAATCAGCATAACATACAGGGGTAAAGGGAGACAGGTAATAGAGCAATAAACAGTTAGAGAAAGGGATAAATTGTGAGTAGGACTGCATTACTGTGAATAGAAATAAAAGGTCTGTATAGGTCCTCAAAATTAGGCTATTCAAACATGAGTATTTGCCTTTGAGCCTGAGTAAATGTCCATTTGGGATAAAACACCACCATGCAGAATCTCAGACAGTCTCTCTCCTCTTTAAACCTCAGATCCTATCAGGACGACAGAGGACTTAAAGTCAACTTATCCTTAAAGATGTTCAACTTAAATCCACACTTTGAATATGAAGGCTTGGGTGACTTGTATGTGTCCGTTGCAAGATGCCAATGTGAGTCAGCCAGAGGCCTGCAACTTCAGTCAGTCCCCTAGAGGTGCAAGAAGGGCCCAGGCCCACAAACCTGAGCATGTAAGATATCACCTCTCCTCTTCAGAAGGAGGGGACAGCTTGAAGAGATAAAGTGACATCACTCAGCCAGACATCAATGGTGGCTGTGGTCAGCGGCTCAGATAAGAGGCCGAATGGAGCTGTGCAGCTGGAGTGGTGACTGGCAGCTCCTTTGAGTAGGCAGATAAGGAGGTCTGGAGACATTAGCTTTCGCACATTTGGGGAGAGGTTGAAAAGTTCCCCTTATACACTCCAAGCAATCCAAGCAGTGATGATAAGCTGTCTGAGAGAGTGATATAACACTGAATTAATTTAAAGATGTCTCTCAGACTATGCTTTAGCATTTCCTTTTACAGCTGTATTGCTTTCTCAGTGATTGCTCCAAGCAATATGTACAAACTCACACAAGCACAATTTCAAATAGCCTTTTCAAATAAGATTAATCATTTTCTGAATTCAATGAGAAACTAATGCTCCTTTCTCTGCACCCTCTGTATTGTCATTACTACAGCAACATACAGTACATCTGAGGGATTACAAAATGGAGGGCACCAACAGTACAGCAGTATGGATCCAAACCAACGAAAGCTCCAGCGACTCTAGGGCAACACCCAAGCGGTGGCGAGTCACAGTCTTGCGTCTTGGCAAACACTGAACCCAACGTGTGTCTGAGATTTATTTCAGAACAGTATGGTGCTCCTGAATGTCTCTGAACTTGCCTCCGTGTTCATTGGTGTTTTGACTTACTTGACTTATTCCTTTTACCTCCTGGAGTAAATGCACCAATGCATCTCCAGAATTGAAGTTCTAAGGAGTCAAAACTTTTCTGTTCTGCAGGTAGAAAGATTATGATTGGTTCTTGAACCACTGAGAGACTCCTCTAGGTTCCCAGGGCACAAACAAGCCACCTCAGCTTTGTTTTGATCTCATCTCATAAAAGCAAAAGCAATTTGTGTAGCTACTCAAGCATTCACTGAAGTATAGTAGTAACTAATGACATGATGCTACGTCTGACAGCTTTTTATTCATCATGCCATTCCAATGACCTGTAAGTCAATTAGCTGAGCCAATAAGTTGTGTTAGTTATCACTAGGGTTGCAAAGCTTGGTTCGTTTTTCTAACAATATTATCTGTGTCAATTTTGCAAAATTAACTTTCTAACAACTTGTTATTGTATTCACATGGCTGTTGTCATCAACCAGAAACCCGGAACTATGGTATGCTGTCATTTTACTTTTCAAAGTTTGTTTTACTTCATTAATCAAAATGACACCGCTGAAGCAAAGACGACTTTTCACTGTGAAATAGGCTTTATTTATGTTGATTGGTAATAAATATTTGCACACTTTGAAAAGTGATGATATCGAGGTGAGTGAAATAGGTAAACAGCAGATATATGCTGGGTGTTGCTGATGTTTTATGTTGCGAAACTTGGGGAATAGCTCACAGATTAGCAAGTCCTGTCATGTCATGATAACTTGGTTGGTACAGGCTAGCACATCAGCGGTAGAGATCGATTGATTGCTCTCTGTCTCATGGAAATAGTTGCAGTGTTTAGCTGTTTATAGTCAGCTAACTAGTTGATTGTTTTGTCTTGTTTCTACCGATGTAATTCATATGGAAATGGCCCAAACTGCTTGCTATAGCTAGCTAACTAGTTAGTCTGTCAGGCCAAAAAAAAATGTGTGATGTAGCTATTTTGGGCTGCGCTCACGAACCTCTTCACTTTCACTAGCTTGCCATACAGACAACCAGCTAACTAGCCACCGAAATGAAGGCTAGAGTAATTTGTGTTTAGCTGTTGGGCTTAGGTTATGGCTTGTCATGTTTGCTAGGTGCAGATATTCATAGACCTCATTTTCCTATTATTTGACAGCTTAGCTGTCATGTTAAAGTAGTAGATGCCCGCACAGTGGAGCTCATATGATGAGTTGAATATCTGTTTACATAGACAGCTAACAAGTTGCTTGTTTAGTCCTGTTTCTACCAATGCAATTAATTTGTAAGCTGTCCCAGTTTTGTAATTAATCAGATGACATTGGCGAACTCTGTAGTTAGTCTGTCATGCAAGGTAGCAAGAGTTTATTAGAGAGAGAGAGAGAGAGAGAGGTCTGTACTAAATCTTATTGAGAGAGGTTACCTAATATATTATATTATCGTGTCTGCTTGTGTGTAAAACAGATTTCTTTGTTTTGTTTAGTGTCGTTGTGTGTGTATGTGAATCAAATAGCCTACTTTGTGTGGGTTTTGAAATACATTTTGAATATTGTCCTCTGGACACACTTTGGATCATTTTATTTATTCACATGTAAATATAAATATAATATATTTCTATTTACATTATTGTGGTGTCATATTAAAGAAGAAGTTGTGCTCTTTATAGCTAATCGGAAGTCCATTTCCCCTGAAAACAGGAACATCCAGGTGTTGGGGACTTGGCAGAGGCTAGGGCCAAGGAAGTGAAAGATATTATGACGTTTGAAAAAAAGGGGAGGAAGCCCCAGTGCTGCCTTATAACTTCTAATTGCCGTTTGTTCTTTGTTTTTGAGCTATGTCTGTTTGAACTGTGTTGGAAAATTAGCTTTATCTTGAAAATTCTCAGTAATCTACAGCAGCACTCTCAAATCAAATCAAATTGTATTGGTCACATACACATATTAGCAGATGTTATTGCAGGTGTAGCGAATCACGAATGGGCTCAGGTCTCCAACCTGACTCTGCCACACTCCCCGTGTGCACCCCCCCAAAAAAAATAAATTGGGGGCTGCCTCTCATGCCTGTCACGCTGCACACCTCCTCATATCGCCGCCGCTCAGCTTTCGCTAGCTCCAGCTCTGCCTTGGGGCGGCGACATTCCCCAGCCTGTGCCCAGTGTCCCTTGCCGTCTAAAATCTCCTCCCATGTCCATGAAACCAGAGAACGCTGCTGCCCGATACCACGCTGCTTGGTCCTTGGTTGGTGGGTGATTCTTTAACTGCTGTTGTTGGTGGAAGGAGAGGAGGACCAAAGTGCAGCGTCGTAAGTGTTCATATTTGTTATAAAACTGAACACTGAACAAAACGACAAACGAACAGTCCTGCAAGGTGACGAAAAACACTAAACAGAAAATAATCACCCACAACTAAAATGGGGAAAACAGGCTGCCTAAGTATGATTCTCCATCAGAGACAATCATACTTAGGCAGCCTGTTTTCCCCACTTTAGTTGGGATTGAGATCCATACCAGGCCAAACACATAAACACAACAGACTACCCACCCCAACTCACGCCCTGACCAAACTAACACAAAGACATAATAAAAGGAACTAAGGTCAGAACGTGACAATCAGCTGCCAGAGCATCTTACCAATCACTGTACCAGTACACAGCCCATCTGTAAATAGCACACCCAACACCACATTGTTATTTTTGTTGTTGCTCTTTTGCATCCCAGTATCTCTACTTGCATATCATCATCTGCACATTTTTCACTCCACTGTTAATGCAAAATTGTAATTATTTTGCCTCTATGGCCTATTTATTGCCTTACCTCCCTAATCTTACTACATTTGCACACACTGTACATTTAACTTTTCTATTGTGTTATTGACTGTACGTTTGTTTATGTGTAACTCGGTGTTGTTTTTGTCGGCAGCTTTGCTTTAACTTGGCCAGGTCGCAGTTGTAAATGAGAAATTGTTCTCAACTGGCCTACCTGGTTAAATACAGTGGCTTGCGAAAGTATTCACCCCCCTTGGCATTTTTTCCTATTTTGTTGCCTTACAACGTAGAATTAAAATAGATTTTTTGGGGTGTTTGTATCATTTGATTAAAACAACATGCCTACCGACTTTGAAGATGCAAAATATTTTTTATGGTGAAACAAACAAGAAATAAGACAAAAAGACAGAAAACTTGAGCGTGCATTACTATTCACCCCCCCAAGGTCAATACTTTGTAGAGCCACCTTTTGGAGCAATTACAGTAGCAAGTCTCTTGGGGTATGTCTCTATAAGCTTGGCACATTTTTCTGCAAGAATATCAAATCTGTATACTTGGACTTTGATTTAGCTTTTCCAGTATTAGTAGCCATATTATAAGTTCAACATTTGTAAAACAACCAGTTTTCATAACTTCATAACTCTGAATATTCATATATTTGTGTTCAAAAGGAAAAGGCATGCTGTTGCACAAGGTTAGCAGCTACATTTTGCGACAGATACAGGATACTCCCGTAAAGCCCAGCTCATTGGCGATCTAGCTCGCTTTATTTGACCCCGATTGGTGCTTATTTGGCAAAGTTAGAGTCGATGAAGTGAAGACCGCCGTGCCATGAATGCGTCACTCTCTGATCAAATTCGGTGTCCTATAGAATGTACTACACCCCTAATGATATAGTGAAGTCTGGTTACATTCTAGGATCTCTGAGGAACACATACAAATGTGATTTGACTGGTTGAAGCAACGTTTAGGGTTAGATTTGTTAGGAACACTCCTCAAACAATAGCATTTAAAAAAAATAGGTACTGTAAATTGGACAATGCAGTTATATTAACAAGAATTTAAGCTTTCAGCTGACATAAGACTTATATGTACTGATTATACAAATTGCTATACAAATTGATGGAAAGTGGTGTTGGGGAAAAACCATATGACATTATAAAATAAATGTACACAAACAACAGATCTGCAGTTAAAATTGTCAAAAGACAAACATTTCTTTCCACATGGCAGTGGGGTGAGACAGGGATGCAGCTTAAGCCCCACCCTCTTCAACATATAGAGTGTATCAACAAATTGGTGAAGGCACTAGAACAGTCTGCAGCACACGGCCTCACCCTACTAGAATCTAAAGTCAAATGTCTACCAATTGCCCTTTGTGGTTGTGCGGTCTGGAGTCCAGTCACCAACCAAGAATTCCCAAAATGAGACAAACACCAAATTGAGACTGCGTGCAGAAAATCCTCTGTGTACAAAGTAAAACACCAAATAATGCATGCAGAACAAAATTAGGCCAATACCCGCTATTTATCAAAATCCAGAAAAGAGACGTTAAATTCTACAACCACCTAAAAGGAAGCGATTTCCAAACCTTCCTGTCAGGACTGGTATTGAAGTCAGTTGCAGGAGAGCAGAGATTTGTGAACAGGCGCACACTTTATTGAGGCAAAAGTGCAAACCACGCAAAACAGTCACAAGAATTATGTTTAACAATAAACATCTTTGTGAAATAACACGGAAAAACAAACCAGTCTGGCGCATCAACAATAAACACGTAACACAAACATTTTCACACAAAGACATGAGGGGGAACAGAGGAATAAATGCATGTAGTGTGATTGGGAATGAAAATCAGGTGTGCAGGGAACAAGACAAAACAAATGGATAAATGAAAAATGGAGCGGCGATGGTTAGAAAGCCGGTGATGTCGATCGCAGAACGCCGCCCGAACAAGGGGAGGAGCCGACTTCGGCGGAAGTATGACACTTCCATAACAAAACCATCACCTACAGAGCGATGAGCCTGGAGAAGAGTCCCCTAAGCAAGCTGGTCTGGGGCTCTGTTCACAAACACAAACAGATCCCACAGAGCCCCAGGACAGCAACACAATTAGACCCAACCAAATCATGAGAAAACAAAAAGATAATTATTTAACACATTGGAAAGAATTCACAAAAAAACAGAGACAACTAGAATGTGATTTGGCCCTAAACAGAGAGTACCCAGTGGCAGAATACCTGACCATTGTGGCTGACCCAAACTTAAGGAAAGCTTTGGCAATGTACAGACTCAGTGAGCATAGCCGTGCTATTGAGAAAGGCCGCCATAGGCATACCTGGCTCTCAAGAGAAGACGGGCTATGTGCACACTTTCCCTCAGATTGCACAGATCCACCAAGAATTCTAAAACAAACCTAATTTTGATAAACTCCTACATCTACTGGGTGAAATACCAGTGTTCAATTACAGCAGCAAGATTCGTGACCTGTTGCCACAAGAAAAGGGCAACCAGTGAAGAACAAACACCATTGTAAATACAACCCATATTTATGTTTATTTATTTTCCCTTCTGTACTTTAACCATTTGCACATTGTTAAAACACTGTATATATTTATACATAATATGACATTTGAAATGTCTTTATTCTTTTGGAATTTCTGTAAATGTAATGTTTAATGTTAATTTTTATTGTTTATTTAACTTTTGTTTATTATCTACTTCACTTGCTTTGGCATGTTTCCCCTGCCAATAATGCCCATTGAATTGAATTGAGAAAGATAGACAGAGAGAGTATGTGAGTGAGTGAGTGTGTGTGTGAGCAAGATGTGAGTCCTGTTCCACATAAGCCACGGGGTACTGTGTTGCCTCGCTGAGTCTGCAGTATCTCCTCTCCTCTCAACATGTTCAATACAGGAGGAGAGGAAAAAGGACTAAGCATTCTACTGGCAATTTGACTGCCTCTTCAAAGAGATATTAACATAATGCCGGATCCCTTTTATCTTCCGTTAATTTTAAGGATGCCAGCCCAAATTTAAATTCCGTGAGAATAAAAGGGCCTAAAAATAATCAGATGGAAAAATCAGTTCAAAAAAGAAAGGGACGTGAAAAAAGAGGAGAGTAAAAACAGGTTGAAGACAGACAGCTGGGAGGAATGAAAATGCCTTCTCATTAATTAACTGCACCGTCGGAAAAAGAGACAGACGCTCTCACAAGCTCTCACAACCGTCGCTATGTCAGCTGTAGTATACAGGTGCCATACAGTCTTAAGGATGTGTAACCATATTGAAATAACTGGAATAACTGGAATGTAGTGTTTGGCAGAAAGGACAGCTTCCTGGTTTGTGATTTGAATTAAATTCCCAAGTGGAATTGTTAGTGCGTCATTGTATTACTATCATCTAAATGAGTAGCACTCTACTCTATGATAATAATACAGTAATGATAATCATATTCTCTGTAAGCAGCAACAGTCAGGCTGAGAACGGTCACCTCCCAGCTTCTGCCTGCCTGCTGCCTCCTACCTCCCTGCCTTCCTCAGCTTAGTTCAGTTCAGTGGGTTGAGCTGCCGTGGGAGGGCTGTTAGGATCGGAACTAAAAGTGGCATGAGAATAGGGGGAGATGAGTGTGAATAGCAAAACTCTAAATGCGTGTAACACAAACAGCAATACAGTGTGCCGTGCCTCCCTCCCACAGCATCAGGAAGATGGGAATATCTATTTCAGCTCATCTCAATTTTACCCCAAAACAGCAAAACACACATCCCATCTCCACCTGCCACAGACAAAAACCTCTCCCCGCCCAGTAGCAGCAGCCCTATGTATTTGTCGTCACTATAGCCTTTCTTTGAAGGTTTTCCAGCCAACTGTTGTTTGTCTTTCTTTAAATTTGAGTACATTTCAACCACGTTCCTAGCTAAAACAGGCGAGGCACAAGACACCCCCCTATATGGGGCCCACACAGTCAGTCAGAATTAAAAAGTTTCCCAGGTTTTCAAAGTGAACTTCAACCATTAAACCCTCTCCCTTCCTCCCGCTCCCACCAACTTTACTGTCACTTTGTATACCATGTTTAAGATGCACCAAACAGTGAAGTGAAAAAATAAGAATCCTGAAGCAGGAGGATGATGTGAAGTGGTGATATGTAGTAAGGCAAGAGAGAAAAGAGGGAGAGAGAGATCAGGTAGAGAAAAAGAGGGAGAGAAGGAGTAGATGAGTGGTGGGAAGAGAGAGAGACAGAGTGGTATGTACTGTAAATTCTGATGCCCTCATCAGCTTTCTCCCCTTTTCACACACAGTCTTCTTCAACAAAAAAAGGTTGTCTGCCAAGAGTCTTATACTGTACATCATATCACTTCATATTACTTTACACACACTATTTACACTGCTACACACTCATACACTCCTTGGTACATACCCTTTAGCTTTAACTATAGGATGCTCCAATCTATTCCAAGTCATCTTTTCGTTGCCTACCTTTTTATTTATTTATTTCACCTTTACAGTGCCTTGCAAAAGTGTACATCCCCCTTGGTGTTTTTCCTATTTTGTTGCATTACAACCTGGAATTTAAATTGATATTTTATTTGGATTTCATGTAATGGACCTACACAAAATAGTCCGAATTGGTGAAGTAAAATGAAAAACATTATTTTCAAAACGGAAAAGTGGTGTGTGCATATGTATTCACCCCCTTTGCTCTGAAGCCCCTAAATAAGATCTGGTGCAACCAAAAACCTCCAGAAGTCACATAATTTGTTAAACAAAGTACACCTGTGTACAATCTAAGTGTCACATGATCTCAATACAGTGCCTTGCGAAAGTATTCGGCCCCCTTGAACTTTGCGACCTTTTGCCACATTTCAGGCTTCAAACATAAAGATATAAAACTGTATTTTTTTGTGAAGAATCAACAACAAGTGGGACACAATCATGAAGTGGAACGACATTTATTGGATATTTCAAACTTTTTTAACAAATCAAAAACTGAAAAATTGGGCGTGCAAAGTTATTCAGCCCCCTTAAGTTAATACTTTGTAGCGCCACCTTTTGCTGCGATTACAGCTGTAAGTCGCTTGGGGTATGTCTCTATCAGTTTTGCACATCGAGAGACTGAATTTTTTTCCCATTACTCCTTGCAAAACAGCTTGAGCTCAGTGAGGTTGGATGGAGAGCATTTGTGAACAGCAGTTTTCAGTTCTTTCCACAGATTCTCGATTGGATTCAGGTCAGGACTTTGACTTGGCCATTCTAACACCTGGATATGTTTATTTTTGAACCATTCCATTGTAGATTTTGCTTTATGTTTTGGATCATTGTCTTGTTGGAAGACAAATCTCCATCCCAGTCTCAGGTCTTTTGCAGACTCCATCAGGTTTTCTTCCAGAATGGTCCTGTATTTGGCTCCATCCATCTTCCCATCAATTTTAACCATCTTCCCTGTCCCTGCTGAAGAAAAGCAGGCCCAAACCATGATGCTGCCACCACCATGTTTGACAGTGGGCATGGTGTGTTCAGGGTGATGAGCTGTGTTGCTTTTACGCCAAACATAACGTTTTGCATTGTTGCCAAAAAGTTCAATTTTGGTTTCATCTGACCAGAGCACCTTCTTCCACATGTTTGGTGTGTCTCCCAGGTGGCTTGTGGCAAACTTTAAACAACACTTTTTATGGATATCTTTAAGAAATGGCTTTCTTCTTGCACTCTTCCATAAAGGCCAGATTTGTGCAATATACGACTGATTGTTGTCCTATGGACAGAGTCTCCCACCTCAGCTGTAGATCTCTGCAGTTCATCCAGAGTGATCATGGGCCTCTTGGCTGCATCTCTGATCAGTCTTCTCCTTGTATGAGCTGAAAGTTTAGAGGGACGGCCAGGTCTTGGTAGATTTGCAGTGGTCTGATACTCCTTCCATTTCAATATTATCGCTTGCACAAACTTCTTCACAACAGTATCTCGGACCTGCCTGGTGTGTTCCTTGTTCTTCATGATGCTCTCTGCGCTTTTAACGGACCTCTGAGACTATCACAGTGCAGGTGCATTTATACGGAAACTTGATTACACACAGGTGGATTGTATTTATCATCATTAGTCATTTAGGTCAACATTGGATCATTCAGAGATCCTCACTGAACTTCTGGAGAGAGTTTGCTGCACTGAAAGTAAAGGGGCTGAATAATTTTGCACGCCCAATTTTTCAGTTTTTGATTTGTTAAAAAAGTTTTAAATATCCAATAAATGTCGTTCCACTTCATGATTGTGTCCCACGTGTTGTTGATTCTTCACAAAAAAATACAGTTTTATATCTTTATGTTTGAAGCCTGAAATGTGGCAAAAGGTCGCAAAGTTCAAGGGGGCCGAATACTTTCGCAAGGCACTGTATATACAGTTGAAGTCAGAAGTTTACATACACCTTAGCCAAATACATTTAAACTCAGTTTCACAATTCCTGACATTAAATTATCCTAAAAATTCCCTGTCTTAGGTCAGTTAGGATTACCACTTTATTTTAAGAATGTGAAATGTCAGAATAATAAATTTCAGCTTTTATTTCTTTCATCACATTCCCACTGGGTCAGAAGTTTACATTCACTCAATTAGTATTTGGTAGGATTGCCTTTAAACTGTTTAACTTGGGTCAAATGTTTCAGGTAGCCTTCCACAAGCTTCCCACAATAAGTTGGGTGAATTTGGCTCATTCCTCCTGACAGAGCCGGTGTAACTGAGCCAGGTTTGTAAGGCCTCCTTGCTCACACACGCTTTTTCAGTTCTGCCCACACATTTTCTATAGTATTGAGGTCAGGGCTTTGTGATGGCCACTCCAATACTTTGACTTTGTTGCCCTTATGCCATTTTGCCATGACTTTGGAAGTGTGCTTGGGTCATTGTCCATTTGGAAGAACCATTTGCGACCAAGCTTTGAGATATTGCTTCAATACATCCACATAATGTTCCTCCCTCATGATACCATCTATTTTGTGAAGTGCACCAGTCCCTTCTGCAGCAAAACACACCCACAACAGGATGCTGTCAATCCCGTGCTTCACGGTTGGGATGATATTCTTCAGATTGCAAGCCTCCCCCTTTTTCCTCCAAACATACAATGGTCATTATGGCCAAATAGTTATATTTTGTTTCATCAGACCAGAGGACATTTCTCCAAAAAGTACGATCTTTGTCCCCATGTGCAGTTGCAAACAGTAGTTTGTCATTTTTATGGTGATTTTGGGGCAGTGGCTTCTTCCTTGCTGAGCAGCCTTTCAGGTTATGTCGATATAGGAGTCGTTTTACTGTGGATATAGATTATTTTGTAACCGTTTCCTTCAGCATTTTCACAAGGTCCTTTGCTGTTGTTCTGGGATTGATTTGCACTTTTCACATAATCTGTCTGTAAACAATTTTTGGAAAAATTACTTGTCATGCGCAAAGTAGATGTCCTAACCGACTTGCCAAAACTATAGTTTGTTAACAAGAAATTTGTGGAGTGGTTGAAAAATGAGTTATAATCTCTCCAACCTAAGTGTATGTAAACTCCCGACTTCAACTGCATACACTTGTTCTGAAAGGCCCCAGAGTCTGCAACACCACTAAGCAAGGGGCTAAACCAACCAAGCGACACCATGAAGACCAAGCAGCTCTCCAAACAGGTCAGGGACAAAGTTGTGGAGAAGTACAGATCAGGGTTGGGTTATAAAAATATATCCGAAACTTTGAACATCCCACGGAACACCATTAAATCCATTATGAAAAAAATGGGAAGAATATGGCATCACAACACACCTGCCAAGAGAAGGCCGCCCACCAAAACTCACGAACCAGGCAAAGAGGGCATTAATCAGAGGCAACAAAGAGACCAAAGATAACCCTGAAGGAGCTGCAAAGCTGCACAGCGGAGATTGGAGTATCTGTCCATAGGACCACTTTAAGCCGTACACTCCACAGAGCTGGGCTTTACGGAAGAGTGGTCAGAAAAAAACATAGCTTAAAGAAAAACATAAGCAAACACGTTCAGTGTTTGCCAAAGGGCGTGTGGGAGACTCCCCAAACATATGGAGGTACTCTGGTCAGATGAGACTGAAATTTGGCTTTTTTGGGCATCAAGGAAAATGCCAAGTCTGGCACAAACCCAACACCTCTCATCACCCCGAGAACATCATCCCGACAGTGAAGCGTGGTGGTGGCAGCATCATGCTTTGGGGATTTTTTTTCATCAGCAGGGACTGGGAAACTGGTCAGAATTGAAGCAATGATGGATGGCGCTAAATACAGGGAAATTCTTGAGGTAAACCTGTTTCAGTCTTCCAGAGATTTGAGACTGGGACGGAGGTTCACCTTCCAGCAGGACAATGACCCTAAGCATACTGCTAAAGCAACACTCAAGCTTTAGCAGTATGGGATAGATTATCCTGGCAACGGGACAGTTGTAAATCATGCAGCGCCTTGTATCACGATCGCACATTTTAGAGAAACAACAAATGTCGGTACATATAAGTGTCTTATATTTGCTGAAAGCTTAAATTATTGTTAATATAACTGCACTGTCCAATTTACAGTAGCTATTACTGCGAAAAAAATGCCATGCTATTTTGTTTGAGGAGAGCTCCTAACAAATATAATCGCAAACGTTGTTTCAACCAGTCAAATCACGTAAGTATGTATTCCTCAGAGATCCTAGAACATAACCAGACTTCACTATATCATTAGGGGTGTAGTATATCCTATAGGACACCAAAATTGATCAGAGAGCGATGCCTTCATGGCATGGCGGTCTTCACTTGATCGACTCTAACTTTGTCAAATAAGCACCTGTATCTGTTGCAAAATATAGCTGCTAACCTTGTGCAACAGCATGCCTTTTCCTTTTGGGCAAAAATTCTATGAATATTCAGAGTTATGAAGTTATGAAAACTGGTTGTTTTACAAATGTTGAACTTATAATATGGGTACTAATACTGGAAAAGCTAAATCAAAGTCCAAGTAAACAGATTGGACGATATTCTTGCAGAAAAATGTAATTTGAATGCAAATGTCTCCATCACGATTTTCCCAAATGTACCTGGGTGACTTCACATTAAATATCATATAGTTCTCTCATACTTGAAGTTACACCGCTGCCATCTTGTGGACACCATCGGAATTACAACCAGAGTGATGGCTGGAATTGGGACCTTTCTCTTGCATTTCAAAGATGGTGGGTCGAAAAAAAAACTGTTGTTTTTTTCTTTGTATTTTCATCTACCAGATCTATTTTGTTATATTATCCTACATTCAATTCACATTTCCACAAAACTCAAAGTGTTTCCTTTCAGATGGCACCAAGAATATGCATATCCTCGCTTCAGGGTCTGAGCTATAGGCAGTTAGATTTGGGTATGTCATCAGAGGCAAAAATTGAAAAGGGGGGCTATCCCTAAGAACTCCATTTAACCTTGCCCACACAAGTCACAAATTGCACATTTATCATACTGAGAAATGTGTAGAATGTCCATGGCCACACTATCTGGGGCTGAATCTAACAAAAAGCCTTCAATATTTTCATTTGACACCCATTTCCCTGTTTCCTCCTCTTCTCTCTCTCCCACATTGTATTTATTTTTGAGTGTCATGACACCGCACCGATTTGTCTGTGTTAAATCTCTAAAAACCCAGATTTATTTAGTCTCAGAAAACGGCACAATCTAACATGAGTTTATGGATGGTTCAACAGATGTGCTAAATAAACATCCTCTCATGTGGTGTGATGTCCTGCAAGATCCTCGAATAGAGCTTGGAATTAAAGTGTAGGAACCACTCCAGAAGCATCTCCTCCGCTTCTCTCAATTGCACCCTATTCCCAAGTGCACTGTATGGGCCCTGGTCAAAAGTAGTGCACTACATAGTGAATAAGGTTCCATTTGAGACACAGGCTCTCTCTCTATCAGCACTCGGCAGCCTGGTCTAGCCCGTCCTCCATCTCCTCCAGTCTGAGAGAGAGAGAGCTGTTGAACCAACGAACGGAGCATTGCACCACCGCAGCATCGGACCACGCTGTGACTTTAATACTCAGTTAATTACTCTCATCTTGACATAAATGCAGTTATCTAGCATTGAAAATACATTAGCTCACGCTCTCTTTAATAGTTTTAATTAGCTGTTTAAAGGAAGCCGGTTCGCCGCTAAGTGACCGATGAAGTCGATTCTGTAATATGTTTCTAATATGCATAGATATAGCCCTCGATGCCTGGTTAAAGAGGTGGTGCATTGGGATTTTGTATGGTGATAACGGTGATGATATGCCGGATGAATCTATCCAATTATAACAAACTAATAGACCTATCCTGTCGCAGGCAGCGAGGCAGAAACCCAGACAGGCCATATCAAATGAGAATTAATTCTTAGCAGTGATAATGGAATGGAATTAATCCGGCAAACTATTGACAATGGAATCGTTTTCAGAGGAGCTGTTTCAATGTCAGTTTCATCTTGATGATGAAAAGTTAACCTCTCACTAAAGCGAGATGAAACATAGACATTATCTATCAATGCAGAGTTTTGTTTTTCTTTCATATAAGATTAAACAGAAAGGACAGGGCTTGTATACACACAGTTTCTCAGAGTAGGTGATCTAGAATCAGTTTAGCTTTTCAGATCATAATGAATAAGACTCTTTGTGAATACAGGTCCAGACCTTTTTGCTCTTGCTTGAGCAAAACCATTTTCAGATAATAATGAATAAGACAGGGCGGACCTTTTTCTCTTGCTTCAACAAAACCCCTTACAGACTGTGTGGTGTTGGTAGCAGAACCTCTACTGCGCTAGCCTTCAACAGTAATATAGTTCCAAGTCTATAATTTATCAATTTGCTGAACAACCGCCTCCCTCAGCCCAGTCAGTGGTGAGCTGCCCCTCACAGTGGAGTATGGACCTAATGGATACTCATGGTTTTTAATGTAGAGTCATATTCCACTCAATACAGGCCAGAAGCACCACTGTTATTATTACAGGGTTGGGCCTCTGAAAATGAAAATCAGCGAAAATCAACAAGCATTGAATGATGGGAAATTAACAGCACTTGTGTCAATTTCTGTCTCCACCCACAGTGAAGCATAAAATTGGGACTGGAGATGTTAGCTGTCTATTGACGTCAAAATGTCTAATGACATTTTTAGGAGAACTGCTACTGAATAACTTAAATTCTGCGGTAACTGCCCCCAAAAGCAGCCAAGCTTAGGTTTGGAGTCAGTTAACACAGAAGAAAAAACAAAAACTCCTTCCCCTCAGTATATAAACACAAGTATAAGGGTCTCAATGCGGGCAGAAACAGAGCTTGAGGATAATTATGCTCTAAATGAAGATGTCCTGCTACAAAATAAGTAGTCTACCTGTTGCCCAGCTCCAGTAGTTGGATAAACACCTAGAAAAATAGAGAGAAGCCTAGAAGTAAACTGAAGAATGAATCATAACACCTTTACTACACAGAGGACGGTACACCTCTTTCATGGGCGTTTCTCCTGAGTCAACACACACACACACACGCACGCACGCACACACATTTCACACCTATTTCTGGCAGTTTTTCGTGACTCTGAGGAGGCAGTAGGATACGCCAACATGATGCCCAATAGTATTTACAAATCACCTTCTCACAATATGCTCTTTCTGCCGCCTAACCAGTGTGTGAGTCAGTGTGCAGTGGGGAGTGTGACAGTTGGCATGTGTGTGTGCTTGCTAGTGCATGCCTGTGAGTGTGTGTAAGACAAGAGAAGAAGAGGCATGCATGCTCTCTCTCCGGGCTCATATTTCTCTGCGGTGTAGAATAGTGTGCCGTCTGGCAGGCCGCCTATTCAAGCTCCACATTTTAAAGGCATGGTGGGAATCGCATCACAGTCAGGCACGGAACTTAATATGCTAAAACTTCCCAAGGAGCGATGGAGAGAGAGAAAACATAACCTGTCAATTACCCAAGGCACAAGCACTGGAAGATTAATTGTAAACCGCCAGAATTTTCCACAAGACAAAGCAGGTCTCGGAACAGAGAGTAAAGATCAGCATTCCTGTAAGGCTGGGGTCGCTAGCTGACTAACTACAATGTTAAAGCTGAGATCTGCATTAGGAGAAAAAGCAACACTGGCCGCCCCAGGCGCATTTCTAATTGTTTTAGTTTTGTTTATTGAATGACGGAGAGGAGCTCTGGCATCAAGGCAAAAATCATAGTACATACTCTGCTGTTCTAATGTGTGTGCAATAGACCAACTCTAACTTCTGCGATGCATACAAGGCCCTTCCTCACCCTCCCTTCAGCAAATCCGACCACAACTCCGTCATGCTCCTACCATCCTATAGGCAGAAACTCAAACAGGATGTACACGTAACTAGAACCAATCAATGCTGGTCTGACCAATCGGAAGCCACGCTTCAAGATTGTTTTGATCACGCGGACTGGGAAATGTTATGGGCAGCCTCAGAGAATAACATCGATCTAAACGCTGACTCGGTGAGTGAGTTAATAAGGAAGTGCATTGGAGATGTTGTACACACTGTGACTATTAAAACCTATTCTAACCAAAAACCATGGATGGATGGCGGCATTCACACAAAACTGAAAGCGAACCACCGCATTTAAACATGGAAAGACGACTGGGAATATTGCTGAATATAAACAGTGTAGTTATTCCCTCCGCAAGGCAATCAAACAAGCTAAATGTTGGTATAGGAACAAAGTGGAGTCGTAATTCAACGGCTCAGACAAGCGACATATGTGGCAAGGTCTACAGGCAATTACGGACTACAAAAAAGAAAACCATCCACGTCACGGACACTGACATATTGCTTCCATATTGCCCGCTCTGAGGCTACAGTTCCACCGATGCGGCCCGCTAACATGGACTGCGGGCCCGTGGCCGACGTGAGTAAGACATTTAAACGTGTTAACCTTCGCAAGGCTGCTGGCCCAGATGGCATCCCTAGCTGCGTCCTCAGAGCATGCGCAGACCAGCTGGCTTGTGTGTTTACGGACATATTCGCTCCCGATCCCAGTCTGCTGTCCCCGCATGCTTCAAGATTGCCACCATTGTTCCTGTACCCAAGAAGGCAAACATAACGGAAATAAATGACTATCTTTTGCCATCATGAAGTGCTTTGAGAGACTAGTCAAGGATCATATTACCTCCACCTAACCTGCCACTCTAGACCCACTTCAGTTTGCATACCGCCCCAACAGGTCCACAGACAATGCAATCGCCATCACACTGTACACTGCCCTATCCCATCTGGACAAGATGAATACCTATGTAAGAAAACTGTTCATTGACCACAGCTCAGCATTCAACAACATAGTACCATCGAAGTTCATCATTACGCTGGTGGCCCTGGGTCTCAACCCCGGGCTGTGTAATTGGGTCCTGGACTTTCTGACGGGCCACCCCCAGGTGGTGAAGGTAGGAAACAACATCTCCACTTTGCTGACCCTCAACACTGGGGCCCCACAAGGGTGCGTGCTCAGCCCCCTCCTGTACTCCCTGTTCACCCATGACTGCTTGGCCATGCGCGCCTCCAACTCATCAACAACAATGATGAGACAGCCTAGAGAGAGGAGGATAATTAATTAAGTTGAGAACTTGAATTATTCATATACATACAGTACCAGTCAAAATTTTGGAAACACCTACTCATTCAAGTGTTTTTCTTTATTTTAACTTTTTTCTACATTGTATAATAATAATGAAGGGCATCAAAACTATGAAATAACAGAGTAAGTGAATTGATGATCTCCTGTGTGGTTCCCACAGTGAAGCATGGAGGAGGAGTTGTGATGGTGTGGGGATGCTTTGCTGTTGACACTGTCTGATCTATTTAGAATTCAAGGCACACTTAACCAGCATGGCTACCACAGCATTCTGCATCGATACGCCATCCCATCTGGTTCGCGCTTAGTGGGACTATCATTTGTTTTTCAACAGGACAATGACCCAACACACCTCCAGGCTGTGTAAGGGCTAATTGACCAAGAAGGAGAGTGATGGAGTGCTGCATCAGATGACCTGGCCTCCACAATCACCTGACTTCAAACCCAATTGAGATGGTTTGGTTTGAGTTGGACTGCAGCGTGACGGTAAGGCAGCCAACAAGTGCTCAGAATATGTGGGAACTCCTTCAAGACTGTTGGAAAACTATTCCAGGTGACTACTTTGAAAAATATCAAATATATTTTTATTTGTGTAACACTTTTTTGGTTACTACTTGATTCCATATGTGTTATTTCAAAGTTGTGATGTCTTCACTATTATCCTACAAAGTAGAAAATATTAAAAATAAAGAAAACCCGTGGAATGAGTAGGTGTTTTCTTTATTTTTAATATTTTCTACTTTGTAGGATAATAGTGAAGACATCACAACTTTGAAATAACACAGGTGTGTCCAAACTTTGGACTGGTCCTGTGTGTGTATATATGTATAAATATATATATTTAAGAAATAAGACATAAGAGGTCATCAATTGTTAAAACACAAGTTTTCTTTGAATAAGTTATATCACACATCATATATGCAATCATTCTGTGAGTTTCTGGGAATCAGGAATGCTTAGGGATCATTACCATCCAAAATCAAAATACATTTCTGATAATTGAAATGTTTCCCCTATATTTGAAGCCTTCATAGTAATTGTTTTACTGGGAGGATATTAAGTGTCGGCAGGGCTTGTCTCTCTCACTGATGTTAATTGCTGAGAAGATTGGGTTTACACGAAACATGAACAGACAAGCAAAAACAAGTTCAGATTCTGATTAGCGATATGAATATCTGAGCAAGGCACCCAGACATCCCTGAATCTCTGCACTCATTAGATTGATTCTCCCATCACAGCGCAGAACCCAAAATGGATGTCAGAATAATCCCACGCAGCATGTCATCAAGCCCACACATGCACACACATACACACGCACGCACACACACATGGAAATGGCTTGAAATGGACACACAAGATCATATTCATAGTGTTCCAGCAAAGCTGTTGACCTGGACAAGGGTTCATGACCCAGGCTTTGGATCAGGAGGACCTGGGCATTGGTTCCCATGTGGAGGGCAAAACTGTTTGAAATTATGTCATTTCAACCAGATTTTCCTGCTGGGTTGGAAGTGATGTTGGATGCGATCTGACTCTGGCCAGGGCATGGATGGGATCAATGGGTGAGGTGTAGACATAAGGTCAGTGTGAACAAAACACACACACACACACACACACACACACACACCATCTCATCTGCTGAGGGAAAAGCCATAGCTCTGGTTGGTTGCTGATATCTACACTAGATAGTATGCCTTTACACCTGCGAGAGATGGAGCGGGAGTGGGCTAGAGAGAGAGAGAGATGGAGAGAAAGAAAGAGAGAGAGATTTAAGAGAGAGAGCTGGAGCGAGAGAGAAAGAGAGAGATGGAAAGAGGGAAGAAGAGAGACTCACTTTACTTGGATAGTTTGGATAGTCTACCTGTAGAAGCTCTACAGATGGTCATAATATCAACAAACCATCTGTTAATAAGCAACTACTTGTTAAGGTTAGGTTTAGAATAATTGTTAAGGTTAGGGCTAGGGTTAGGATAAGAGTTCGGGTTAGTAGATAGTTAGTTAAATTGTTACTGATAGTCTGTAGAGCATCTACAGATGGACTATCCAAATAAAGAGTTACCGAAAAGAGACAGTGTGTGTGAGAAGAAGAGAGCATACATACAGCAGGGACAAAGGGAGTCTGGTGACAGAGCTGCACTTGTCAGATTTGCATTTTAATAAGTGTAACCTACTGTACTTTAAGCTGCTCAGAAGACGCAATAGAACCTGATTCCATGGACATCTCTCAACACTGTTGTAACATTTAAAGGTACATTCTGCAATATTTACACCTGTTTAATAGTTATTTCATTCAACGATATACACCTGTAGATTTTCTAAGAATATAAATTATATAACTTAACTTTTTTAAAACTGCATTGTTGGTTAAGGGCTTGTAAGTAAGAATTTCACGGTAAGGCTACACCTGTTGTATTCGGCGCATGTGACAAATACAATTTGATTTGATTTGAAGTGATGGACCTGCCGTTTGGCTGATATTGAATTATGTATTGCTTCTTTAAAGGGGGGCTGGGGTTTGCTTCCTGTGATATTGCATCTGTTCAGGAGGTGCCAACACAGAGATCCAATAAATATGTAATTATATACTGTAGGTGTCACGACTTCCGCTTCAGTTGGTCCCTCTCCTTGTTTGGGCGGAGTTTGGCCGACCTTCTAGCCATCGCTGATCCTCTTTCATTTTCCTTTGGGTTTGTCTTGTCTTGTATCACACCGGGTTCCAATCCCATTCATTACATGTTGTGTATTTAACCCTCTGTTCCCCCTCATTGTTCTTGTCGGTGATTGTTTGTTTGTAAGCATTGTGCAAGATATGTTCTGGTGTGCGACGGGTTTTGTACCCACTTGTATTATTTTTTATATTTTGTTTTTCGGAGTTTTTGAGCACTTATTAAACTGCTCCGTTTTATACTAAGTTCGATCTCCTGCGCCTGACCTCCCTGCCACCAGCACACACCGGTAGGAAGGGTTGGGGAGTAACGGATTACACGTAACGGATTAAGGGAACACAAAAAACAGTAACTGTTATCAATTACGTTACCAGCAAAAATATTGTAATCAGATTACAGATACTTTTGAAAAACTAGATCATTACTTTGAGGATTACTTTTAAATTCAGGAAGGATGTTTGTGAAAAAAAATCTTTGACATGTCTCTGTTTTCTCAATGACATTCAAATCAGCATTGAAAAAAGGTGCAAGTTTACGGTGGTTCCACCTGAGCGAGTCTGACCACAAGTCAGCGACAAGTCAGCGACCAGTATGATGACACACCGAATGTGTTTGATGGATTGCGTGAAAAGAGCAGGAATAGGCTTTTGTAGGCTACAGTCCAAGCTATGTCTTCCAATGGTGAGACTGCTGTCGGCATCCAAAGATTATCCAACTTGAATAAATGCTTGGAGTTAAGGATGAAAGCAGTGGTGTAGTCTACAGCGATACGGATATCACTTATTATTGATATCTACATTGCGCATTGATGTGAGTCACACTGCTGCTCTCTCAATTAGCTATTTGCGCCTTACGGATTGTGGTTGTTCACAAATATAAATGTGTATTTGAACCCAATAATGGTTAAATTCAAGGAGTTTAGGCTGCCTAACAATCATTGTTTTTGAAACCAGTGGATAGCCAGTGAAAAATGCGTTCTTGCAACATCTGCATAGTGCGGATCCCAGCCTATGGAATAAAAGTGGGGCTTTTATTGCTCAATCTAATTCATGCTATGGAAAAAATACATCCATAGGCATAATGGACACATGCTCAAACTCGCACACTATAGATTGCCCCATTAAGTCTATCTGTAGTTGCTACATCCATTTTTGGACGTATAAATTATATATATTAGTGTAAGGATATAATTTAATTGTATTATTATATGTAGCAGAAAGCGATGGGTTAGAAGACGCCTACATAACCAACCCATAAAGTAAAATTTGACATCCATATATGGCCAGCTATGTAAACTTCAAAATGTATTTATCCTGCAATAGATGTCGGTCAATTGGTAACATACATTTTTGTCTTGTTCTAATGCAACTGAAGTAGAAAGTAATCAAAAAGGAACTGAATGTAATCAGATTACATTACTGAGTTTGGGTAATACAAAAGTTATGTTACTGATTATGTCACTGATTACAATGTTAGACAGGTAACTAGTAACTGTAACAGATTACATTTAGAAAGTAACCTACCCAACTGTAGGTACCAATATCACACAAACATATAAAATCTGATTTCATATGTGATGTTTGGGCTGGATGTATTACTGTTTACATAATCTGACTTCATTCAATGTACTTCAATACTTGGACTTCCAGGATCGTGTATTTAGTTTGTTTATTTGGCAAACTCCATCTATTCCATACTCCATTTAAACTATTCCTCAAATCCCTCTGAAATAGTTTTAAAGAAGACATTCAGACTGGCTAAAGAAAGTTATTTCACCAACCATGAGTCAGACGGTGGAAATGGAAATTCTTGTTTGAAAAATACTGTCCTCTACGTATTGCCGTTAGGCTCCCTTGAGAAGAATGGGCTTTCAGATCAATTTCCCCGGAGCAGCCGAGTGACGGCCTGAAATGCTATTAGCGTTAAAGAAATTGCGTAGTGTATACTTAAACTCTCCGACGTTCAGTAGAACTCAAATCATAAAAGTGGTTCAAACTCAGATATCAGTAAGATTTCCTTACCATTTAACGGTCATGAGTACTGTTAACAAATATTAAGTTATTGATAACTTGATTTTGTGTTCTACTAATCTAAAGTTATTGAGTTTTCACAAGTTATGATTGTTTAATATTTATATTCAATCTAACATTTATTAAAGATGCAGAAATTGCTCTGCCATTTCCTGGTTGTTAAAATTAGAATAGTTCGCCTAATTTCAGCTTGTGTGACAAAACAAGCATTTATGGTGTAGAGAATCATTGTACCATCTAAACTGCAGGGAAATGTATTTTCCATTACCAAAACTATTTTATTTTCAGCTGTTTGAAGGTGATGTACATAACAAAAAGTTAATATCGGGAAGCATAGACAACGCGCACCCACATCAGATTTAATTGTTGTGTGTACAGTGGGGAGAACAAGTATTTGATAACCTGCATGTAGAGGTCTGTCATTTTTATCATAGGTACACTTCAACTGTGAGAGACGGAATCTAAAACAAAAATCTAGAAAATCACATTGTATGATTTAAGTAATTAATTTGCATTTTATTGCATGACATAAGAATTTGATACATCAGAAAAGCAGAACTTAATATTTGGTACAGAAACTTTTGTTTGCAATTACAGAGATCATACGTTTCCTGTAGTTCTTGACCAGGTTTGCACACACTGCAGCAGGGATATTGGCCCACTCCTCCATACAGACCTTCTCCAGATCCTTCAGGTTTCGGGGCTGTCGCTGGGCAACACGGACTTTCAGCTCCCTCCAAAGATTTTCTATTGGGTTCAGGTCGGGAGACTGGCTAGGCCACTCCAGGACCTTGAGATGCTTCTTACGGAGCCACTCCTTAGTTGCCCTGGCTGTGTGTTTCGGGTCGTTGTCATGCTGGAAGACCCAGCCACGACCCATCTTCAATGCTCTTACTCAGGAAAGGAGGTTGATGGCCAAGATCTCGCAATACATGCACCTCAATACAGTGCAGTCGTCCTGTCCCCTTTGCAGAAAAGCATCCCCAAATAATGTTTCCACCTCCATGCTTCACGGTTGGGATGGTGTTCTTGGGGTTGTACTCATCCTTCTTCTTCCTCTAAACACGGCGAGTGGAGTTTAGACCAAAACGCTCTATTTTTGTCTCAACAGACCACATGACCTTCTCCCATTCCTCCTCTGGATCATCCAGATGGTCATTGGCAAACTTCAGACCGGCCTGGACATGCGCTGGCTTGAGCAGGGGGACCTTGCGTGCGCTGCAGGATTTTAATCCATGACGGCGTAGTGTGTTACTAATGGTTTTCTTTGAGACTGTGGTCCTAGCTCTCTTCAGGTCATTGACCAGGTCCTGCCGTGTAGTTCTGGGCTGATCCCTCACCTTCCTCATGATCATTGATGCCCCACGAGGTGAGATCTTGCATGGAGCCCCAGACCAAGGGTGCTTGACCGTCATCTTGATCTTCCTCCATTTTCTAATAATTGTGCCAACAGTTGTTGCCTTCTCACCAAGCTGCTTGCCTATTGTCCTGTAGCCCATCCCAGCCTTGTGCAGGTCTACAATTTGATCCCTGATGTCCTTACACAGCTCCATGGTCTTGGCCATTGTGGAGAGGTTGGAGTCTGTTTGATTGAGTGTGTGGACAGTTGTCTTTTATACAGGTAACAAGTTCAAACAGGTGCAGTTAATACAGGTAATGAGTGGAGAACAGGAGAGCTTCTTAAAGAAAAACTAACAGGTCTGTGAGAGACGGAATTCTTACTGGTTGGTAGGTGATCAAATACTTATAATCATGCAATAAAATGCAAATTAATTACTTAAATCATACAATGTGATTTTCTGGATTTTTGTTTTAGATTCCGTCTCTCACAGTTGAAGTGCACCTATGATAAAAAATTGCAGACCTCTACATGCTTTGTAAGTAGGAAAACCTGCAAAATTGGCAATGTATCAAATACTTGTTCTCCCCACTGTATGTACTGTACTGACATGTACACTACCGTTCAAACGTTTGGGGTCACTTAGAAATGTCCTTGTTTTTAAATTAAAAGCACATTTTTTGTCCATTAAAATAACATCAAATTGATCAGAAATACAGTGTAGTCAATGTTAATGTTGTAAATGACTTCTAGCTGGAAACAGCAGATTTCTTATGGAATATCTACATAGGCGTACAGAGGCCCATTATCAACAACCATCACTCCTGTGTTCAAATGGCATGTTGTGTTAGCTAATCCAAGTTATAATTTTAAAGGGCTAATTGATCATTAGAAAACCCTTATGCATTTATGTTAGTGCAGCTGAAAACTGTTTGTGCTGATTAAAGAAGCAATAAAACTGCCCATCTTCAGACTAGTTGACTAGCATCAGCATTTGTGGCTTCGATTACAGGCTCAAAATGGCCAGAAACAAAGACCTTTCTTGTAAAACTCGTCAGTCGATTCTTGTTCTGTGAAATTAAGGCCTTTCCATGCGAGAAATTGCCAAGACCCTGAAGATCTCGTACGCTGTGTACCAGTCCCTTCACACGATAGTGCAAACTGGCTCTAACCAGAATAGAAAGAGGAGTGGGAGCCCCCGGTGCACAACTGAGCAAGAGGACAAGTACATTAGAGTGTCTAGTTTGAGAAACAGACGCCTTACAAGTCATCAACTGACAGCTTCATTAAATAGTACCCGCAAAACACCAGTCTCAACGTCAACAGTGAAGTGGCGACTCCGGGATGCTGGCCTTCTAGGCAGAGTTGCAAAGAAAAAGCCATATCTCAGACTGGCCAATAAAAATAAAAGATTAAGATGGGCAAAAGAACACAGACACTGGACAGAGGAACTCTGCCTAGGAGGCCAACATCCCGGACTCGCCTCTTCACTGGTGTTTTGCGGGTACTATTTAATGAAGCTGCCAGTTGAGGACTTGTGAGGCGTAATTCTAACAATTTAGTAAACTTTGAAAATAAATGTAGTTCTATTTTGTGGCATTTTGCGAAGACTATGTTTCACTGATCAGAATGTGAGTTTTTGTTTTGTGTAGACACAATTGCATAATCTGTTTACTGCCACAATCAGTTTAATTTTGAATTATTACTGTGCATGTATCATTGTGTATTGCTGACTGACATACTACTGTGTTACAGTGGGGGGAAATCAAAATCTTTTTCAGTTTGCTAACAGTTAGTTTAGCGAGCTAGCTAGTCTAGCGAGCTAGCTAAGTTAGCTAAACAACTACCGGTAGCCATACAATGATTAAAAATAGAGGTTTTAGAATTGGAGATCTATTGTATTGTATTGTACACTAGGTGTACAAAACATTACGTACACCTTTCTAATATCGCGTTGCACCCACCATTTCAGAACAGCCTCAATTCGTCAGGGCATGGATTTTACAAGGTGTCAAAAGCGTTGACCCAATGCTTCCCACAGTTGTGTCAAGTTGAATGGATGTCCTTTGGGTGGTGGACCATTCTTGATACACATGGGAAACTGTTGAGTGTGAACAACCCAGCAGCATGGCAGTTCTTGACACAAATGGGTGCGCCTGGCACCTACTACCATACCCCATTCAAAGGCACTTACATTTGTCTTGCCCATTCACCATCTGAATGGCACACAAACACAATCCATGTCTCAATTGTCATAGAAACAGCAGGGGTCCTAAAGGTTTTGTAAACTCAGTGTATATCGCTGCTAAACAGCAAGCTACAACCAGCCACCTAAAGCTAAGTTTACCAGCAAATGTTAGCACATTACTGAAGTTGGCTAGCTAGTTAGCCTGGCTCTTGCTAACTTGCTATGTGCCATGCCTCACATTTCTAACTTGTTAGCATGCATGGGTAACATCAGCAACTGTAAATAATTTTACTAGCTAGCTATGTAAAGACCACAAAGGTCAACACACTCTTTAAGCTCTTAATTCACTGCTTTATTTACTATGCAATATAATTAATGAGGGTTGACATTGGTTATGATTATGCCACTGGATGCATTTCAGTCTCACAAAATGATAGGCATGACAAAAGAGAGTACTCCAAACAGATGTTAATGAAAGTATTGGCTACCCAGCAAGCCAGCTAGCTAAGTTCACTAACAGTGAGGAGAAAAAATAATGCAACAACTTACGGTTATTGATCTCTAAAACTGTTGGTGTTGGTGTTACTAGAAAAAGATTTACCGAAGCATGGCTGATATACATGACTATAGATAGATACTGTCTGCCTACCTAGGTATATTTGTACAATCTGGTCACTGTGCAAAGGTTGAGGGTTTTGACATATATCTTCTTTATTTGGCTAGATATTGTTCTAAATGTAATCTCTGTGCCTGTGCACATGTATGCATGTTCACCTAGCCTACCCTAATGTTGATGGTATGCTGGCACAGTTCAACTGTAGCTCAAAATGTACAATACAGTATAATTTATTATACTATTTTGCCTTACAGACAATACCGTGTGGTGCCTGGGCTTCTTTCTGGAGTTGATTATTGTCATTGTAGCATAACTGTATCCCATGAACTGTATCCCTCTCGATGGATTGGACATTATGCTGCATTTCAAGCAGTAGATGACTCAAGAGGAGATTAATGGTAGTTTGATCATAACAACACCCCTACAATAATTTACTGATCAAAAGTCTGCACATTACACCTTAGACACACTCAAACACAATGCAGCAGCTGCTGCTAAATCACACAGCTGTACAAGTATTCCCTGAACTGTACTACACCGATCACACTGTATTTTCTTAATGCTTGTTTCTTTGTGTATGGCAATTTAATCATGACCACCTCTCCTGCTGATCACCAGTTATCTTAGCTACAGACACCCATCTGTCTCAGTCAATGAGAGAAGGCTTGAAATAGACAAGACAGAGGCATTTTCTAAATACAATCGGACCCCCTGCAACTGGACATTTTAGGAGACTCCTGTTTCCAAGAATCGAGGACAGTATTGCCAAGCTAAGGTTGGTCGAAAATGTTCTGTGCTACACCAAACAGTACCTGTCCTATAACTCCTAGTAATGGATACCAAATATCTTTGATTAAATCACATTATCTGGTGTAACAATCTTTAGCAACAGGTCTCTCCAATTAACTACACCTGAGACACACGTAGACACACCCAGACACTCATACTGTATTTTATTCATGTTACTTCTACCAAATAACATTATTGTTGAATACCCAGTTCTCCTTATGAGTTAGTGTTAAATAGTGTACATTTCCCTGTATTTTAGATTGACAAATAAACATTCTTTGGATATATCTGGTCTAACATCTGTTGGAAGATACAGAGCCCTGTACAGCTTATATAAATATATTCTGTAAATCTAGAAAGGCAAACAATTTTGAATATAGAAGAGATCCATATTTATCTTATGGTGGTTCTACATGGTCTTATGCTGAGCCACACTGTTCTTTATCCGGCTTTGGTAGACTGGCAATGGTGTTTGTCATAGTGGGTTCCTTAAAGCTGAGACTCTTTGTGCTTGTGGAGAATGCGGTGTACAGCTAGCTAGATAAGAATCTGACGGAAGTGGTGTAGGGCTTGTAGACCTTAACCACCAACTGTTTGGACCTCTTGCAGGAGATTTGCTGGTACTGCACATCTCCTGAAAAGACATGGTTGTGGTGTTTGCATTTCACACTTTTTGTGGAAGGGACTTAGGTCCCTTTTGGTTGATATCTTTACCAACAAAGGCGTGTTGCCCTAAGTGTTTAGAGACAGGCTATTGTGTTGTCTAGGGACAATGACGGATATTGGGAGCTGCTTTTGAGAGGAACAATCTGTCAACAAAGTGAATTTGCTGGGGGGCTGCAGAAGGTGTGAAAAGTCTTAGGAGGGCAGTTCTTACACAGTATGTAATTATTATAATTTTTTTTGTATTTAACTAGTTAATTTGAAAAATGTGTTCAGTTAATTAAGAACAAATAGTTATTTACAATGATGGCCTACCAAAAGGCCTCCTGCAGGGACAGTGGCTGGGATTAAATATATAAGACAAACACACATCACGACAAGAGAGACAACACAACACTACATAAAGAGAGACCTAAGACAACAACACAACATGACAACAACATGGTAGCAACACATAGTTATTTACTAGCAGCACAAAACATGGTACAAACATTATTGGGCACAGACAGCAGCACGAAGGGCAAGAAGGTAGAGACAACAATATATCACAAAAAGCAGCCACAAGTGTCAGTAAGTGTCCATGATTGAGTCTTTGAATGAATCGATGTATGGGAGATTGAGGAAAAATGGCACCTCTCAATCGTTCTCATACACAACAATACATTTACTGTCTCTAAGCACAACTCTGCACAACCAAAACCCCCTTCCTCATCTCAAAGACCTGTCTGTAAACCTCCCCCAGCCTATTGACTTTGACAGAGAATTCTTGTCAATAGTAGCCCTTGACAGGGGATTTTGTAAACATGTCTTTGTATTGTGTTTTGAGAATCTGCAGAGGGAAGAATGATGTGGTTGTGTCAGTACTGTTGTAGTCTTTATTTTATACCTTTCAGTGTCCCTTGCTGGTTTCTGTCCCACAATCTTGTGTTGCTCTTGTTGTGTGTTCGCTCCCTCATGCTGCCGCTTTGGGTATTTTTCAGCAGGGCACTGTGGAAGAACTCGAAATAACCTGAGTTTTACAAAGAGAAAAGGTGTAGACTAAATTGATTACATGGTCTGGAAGGTGCTCTGTGGTCCTCAGGCTACCTCTTACCACCTACTGTATAAACACAAACACCACCCAATTCATGTTTATGCCATGTTACTGTAAATTGAGCAATCTTAGCCGTCAGCTTGAAATATGTTTGCCAATTTACCTTCATCTTCTGCATAGCTAGGGGTTGGAAGCACATGATGGTGGAATCAGATTCTGTACTGCCTACACCAATATACACAATAGAGGTCAACTGATTATGATTTTTCAACATCGATACAGATACAGATTAATCGGCTGATTTTGCTTTATTGATTTGTAATAATGACAATTACAACAATACTGAATGAACACTTATTTTAACTTAATATAATATATCAATAAAATCAATTTAGCCTCAAATAAATAATGAAACATGTTTAATTTGGTTTAAAGAATGCAAAAACAAAGTGTTGGAGAAGAAAGTATAAGTGCAATTTGTGCCATGTAAAAAAGCTCATGTTTAAGTTCCTTGCTCAGAACATGAGAACATATGAAAGCTGGTGGTTCCTTTAACCTCTTATGGCTGCATCCCTTGTTCTCAATTTCCGCCTGAAGACATACCCTAATCTAACTGCCTGTAGCTCAGCCCCAGAGGCAAGGATATGCATATTCTTGGTATCATTTGAATGGAAACATTCTGACGTTTGTGGAAATGTTAATTGAATGTAGGATAATATAACACAGTAGATCTGGTGGAAGAAAAGAGAAAGAAAGAGCATGCGTTTTCTGTTTTTCATTGTTGTAGCATCATCTTTCACATGTACTAGAATAGCCACACAGTCAGATAGGATGCTGGAGATAATTTTGATGGATAACACAAGAGAGGTAAGCATGCAAAGTTTAAGACGGATAACTTCAGGAATGGGTGAGCTACATGACATTTAGCATGAAGTCACCAGGTGTCCACACAATTTGCCCAAATGTACCCAAGTGGATGATTTGGTGAAATGACCTATAACTATATACAACAGTGCAAATAACTATATACAACATATCAAAAAGCAATTCTAACACACACAAAAAAAACAAAAAAATATGTTTTAAAAAATTAGAAAATAAATATTTTTACATTTAGTCTTCAGTATTCCCAGGTAAGACGTTTTAGGTTGTAGTTATTATAGGGATTATAGGACTATTTCTCTCTACACCATTTGTATTTAATATACCTTTGACTATTGGATGTTCTTACAGGCACTTTAGCATTGCCAATGTAACAGTATAGCTTTAGTATTAGCACGCCAGCCTAATCTCGGGAGTTGATAGACTTGAAGTCATAAACAGCTCAATGCTTGAAGCACAGCGAAGAGCTGCTGGCAAAGACATGAAAGTGCTGTTTGAATGAATGCTTCCGAGCCTGCTGCTGCCTACCATTGCTCAGTCAGACTGTTCTATCAAATCATAGACTTAATTAGAACTTAATTAGAACATAATATGAATCCAGCCGGACATGTCAGATTTTAGAGAGGGTCGCATATTTCAACCCTGCAGGCGCTACACAAAACGCAGAAATAAAATATAAAACATGCCTTACCTTTGATGAGCTTCTTTTGTTGGCACTCCAGTATGTCCCTTAAACATCACAATTGGTCCTTTTGTTAGAGTAATTCCGTGCATATATATGAAAAATGTCAATTTATTTGGCCCGTTTGATCCAGAAAAATACAGCTTCCAAAATGTGCAACGTCACTACAAAATATTTCAAAAGTTGCCTATTAACTTTGCCAAAATATTTCAAATTACTTTTGTAATACAACTTTAGGTATTTTTAAACGTTAATAATCGATCAAATTGAAGACGGGTCTATCTGTGTTCAATACAGTAACACAACAAACCAAGCTACTTTTCAAGTCTTGCGCAACTCTCAAAAGTGTTACGCTGTTCCTAGTTGGCCCTACCTCTTCATTGCACAAATGAATAACCTCAACCAAATTCCAAAGACTGGTGACATCCAGTGGAAGCGAAAGGAACTGAAAACATGATTCAAACAGTTTTAGAAACTTCAGAGTGTTTTCTATTCAAATATACTAATATTATGCATATCTTATATTCTTGGCATGAGTAGCAGGACGTTGAAATTGGGCACGCTATTTATCCAAAAGTGAAAATGCTGCCCCCTATACCTTAAGAAGTTAATAGTAACGGAAATGGCGCCATACCTAGAAGTCTTCCGACTAGCTTGGAATGAAAGTACCGTGCAGTATCGAAGAACCCTCACTGCTGCTGAATCATCATATTTTTCCAACTTAATTGAGGAAAATAAGAACAATCCGAAATGTATTTTTGATACTGTTGCAAAGCTCACTAAAAAGCAGTATTCCCCAAGTGAGGATGGCTTTCACTTCAGCAGTAATAAATTAATTAACTTCTTTGAGGAAAAGATCATGATCATTAGAAAGCAAATTACGGACTCCTCTTTACATCTGCGTATTCCTCCAAAGCTCAGTTGTCCTGAGTCTGCACAACTCTGCCCAGACTTCCGGCGCCGACAGAGATGGCCGCCTCGCTTCGCGTTCCTAGGAAACTATGCAGTTTTTTGTTTTTTTACGTGTTATTTCTTACATTAGTACCCCAGGTCATCTTAGGTTTCATTACATACAGTCGAGAAGAACTACTGAATATAAGATCAGCATCAACTCACCATCAGTACTACCAAGAATATGTTTTTCGCGACGCGGATCCTGTGTTCTGCCTTACAAACAGGACAACTGAGTGGATTCCATGCAGCGACCCCAAAAAAAAACAACTCCGAAAAAGAGGGAAACGAGGCGGTCTTCTGGTCAGACTCCGGAGACGGGCACACCGTGCACCACTCCCTAGCATTCTTCTTGCCAATGTCCAGTCTCTTGACAACAAGGTTGATGAAATCCGAGCAAGGGTAGCATTCCAGAGGGACATCAGAGACTAACGTTCTTTGCTTCACGGAAACGTGGCTCAATGGAGAGACTCTATCCGAAGCGGTGCAGCCAACGGTTTCTCCACACATCGCGCAGACAGAAACAAACAACTTTCTGGTAAGAAGAGGGGCGGGGGCGTATGCCTTATGACTAACGTGACATGGTGTGATGAAAGAAACATACAGGAACTCAAATCCTTCTGTTCACCTGATTTAGAATTCCTCACAATCAAATGTAGACCGCATTATCTACCAAGAGAATTCTCTTCGATTATAATCACAGCCGTATATATCCCTCCCCAAGCAGACACATCGATGGCTCTGAACAAACTTTATTTAACTCCTTGCAAACTGGAAACCATTCATCCGGAGGCTGCATTCATTGTAGCTGGGGATTTTAACAAGGCTAATCTGAAAACAAGACTCCCTAAATTTTATCAGCATATCGATTGCGCAACCAGGGGTGGAAAGACCTTGGATCATTGTTACTCTAACTTCCGCGACGCATATAAGGCCCTGCCCCGCCCCCCTTTCGGAAAAGCTGACCACGACTCCATTTTGTTGATCCCTGCCTACAGACAGAAACTAAAACAAGAGGCTCCCACGCTGAGGTCTGTCCAACGCTGGTTAGAAGCTGACTCCACACTCCAAGACTGCTTCCACCACGTGGACTGGGACATGTTTCGTATTGCGTCAGACAACAACATTGACGAATACGCTGATTCGGTGTGTGAGTTCATTAGAACGTGCGTTGAAGATGTCGTTCCCATAGCAACGATTAAAACATTCCCTAACCAGAAACCGTGGATTGATGGCAGCATTCGCGTGAAACTGAAAGCGCGAACCACTGCTTTTAATCAGGGGAAGGTGTCTGGTAACATGACCGAATACAAACAGTGCAGCTATTCCCTCCGCAAGGCTATCAAACAAGCTAAGCGTCAGTACAGAGACAAAGTAGAATCTCAATTCAACGGCTCAGACACAAGAGGCATGTGGCAGGGTCTACAGTCAATCACGGACTACAGGAAGAAATCCAGCCCAGTCACGGACCAGGATGTCCTGCTCCCAGGCAGACTAAATAACTTTTTTGCCCGCTTTGAGGACAATACAGTGCCACTGACACGGCCTGCAACGAAAACATGCGGTCTCTCCTTCACTGCAGCCGAGGTGAGTAAGACATTTAAACGTGTTAACCCTCGCAAGGCTGCAGGCCCAGACGGCATCCCCAGCCGCGCCCTCAGAGCATGCGCAGACCAGCTGGCCGGTGTGTTTACGGACATATTCAATCAATCCCTATACCAGTCTGCTGTTCCCACATGCTTCAAGAGGGCCACCATTGTTCCTGTTCCCAAGAAAGCTAAGGTAACTGAGCTAAACGACTACCGCCCCGTAGCACTCACTTCCGTCATCATGAAGTGCTTTGAGAGACTAGTCAAGGACCATATCACCTCCACCCTACCTGACACCCTAGACCCACTCCAATTTGCTTACCACCCAAATAGGTCCACAGACGATGCAATCTCAACCACACTGCACACCGCCCTAACCCATCCGGACAAGAGGAATACCTATGTGAGAGTGCTGTTCATTGACTACAGCTCGGCATTCAACACCATAGTACCCTCCAAGCTCGTCATCAAGCTCGAGACCCTGGGTCTCGACCCCGCCCTGTGCAACTGGGTACTGGACTTCCTGACGGGCCGCCCCCAGGTGGTGAGGGTAGGCAACAACATCTCCTCCCCGCTGATCCTCAACACTGGGGCCCCACAAGGGTGCGTTCTGAGCCCTCTCCTGTACTCCCAGTTCACCCACGACTGCGTGGCCACGCACGCCTCCAACTCAATCATCAAGTTTGCGGACGACACAACAGTGGTAGGCTTGATTACCAACAACGACGAGACGGCCTACAGGGAGGAGGTGAGGGCCCTCGGAGTGTGGTGTCAGGAAAATAACCTCACACTCAACGTCAACAAAACTAAGGAGATGATTGTGGACTTCAGGAAACAGCAGAGGGAACACTCCCCTATCCACATCGATGGAACAGTAGTGGAGAGGGTAGCAAGTTTTAAGTTCCTCGGCATACACATCACAGACAAACTGAATTGGTCCACTCACACAGACAGCATTGTGAAGAAGGCGCAGCAGCGCCTCAGGAGGCTGAAGAAATTCGGCTTGTCACCAAAAGCACTCACAAACTTCTACAGATGCACAATCGAGAGCATCCTGGCGGGCTGTATCACCGCCTGGTACGGCAACTGCTCCGCCCTCAACCGTAAGGCTCTCCAGAGGGTGGTGAGGTCTGCACAACGCATCACCGGGGGCAAACTACAGATAAAGATCATAAAGATCCATAAAGATCATCAAGGACATCAACCACCCGAGCCACTGCCTGTTCACCCCGCTATCATCCAGAAGGCGAGGTCAGTACAGGTGCATCAAAGCTGGGACCGAGAGACTGAAAAACAGCTTCTATCTCAAGGCCATCAGACTATTAAACAGCCACCACTAACATTGAGTGGCTGCTGCCAACACACTGACTCAACTCCAGCCACTTTAATAATGGGAATTGATGGGAAATTATGTAAATATGCATACGCATACGTATGTAATACATGTATCACTAGCCACTTTAGCCACTTTAACTATGCCACTTTGTTTACATACTCATCTCATTTGTACATACTGTACTCGATACCATCTACTGTATCTTGCCTATGCTGCTCTGTACCATCACTCATTCATATATCCTTATGTACATATTCTTTATCCCCTTACACTGTGTACAAGACAGTAGTTTTGGAATTGTTAGTTAGATTACTTGTTGGTTATTACTGCATTGTCGGAACTAGAAGCACAAGCATTTCGCTACACTCGCATTAACATCTGCTAACCATGTGTATGTGACAAATAAAATTTGATTTGATTTGATTGAAGAGAGACACTCAAGTGTTTTAGTACTTCACACAATGATGAAAATTATCATGGCTTCTAAACCTTCAAGCTGCATACTGGGTCCTATTCCAACTAAACTACTGAAAGAGCTGCTTCCTGTGCTTGGCCCTCCTATGTTGAACATAATAAACGGCTCTCTATCCACCGGATGTGTACCAAACTAACTAAAAGTGGCAGTAATAAAGCCTCTCTTGAAAAAGCCAAACCTTGACCCAGAAAATATTGGCCTATATCGAATCATCCATTCCTCTCAAAAATGTTAGAAAAAGCTGTTGCGCAGCAACTCACTGCCTTCCTGAAGACAAACAATGTAAACGAAATGCTTCAGTCTGGTTTTAGACCCAATCATAGCACTGAGACTGCACTTGTGAAGGTGGTAAATTACCTTTTAATGGCATCAGACCGAGGCTCTGCATCTGTCCGCGTGCTCCTAGACCTTAGTGCTGCTTTTGATACCATCGATCACCACATTCTTTTTAGAGATTGGACACCCAAATTGTTCGACACGGACAAGTTCTGTCCTGGTTTAGATCACCATAATTTGCAAATAAATTAATTAAAAATCCAACAATGTGATTTTCTTGATTTTGTTCTCATTTTGTCTGTCATAGTTGAAGTGTACCTATGATGAAAATTACAGGCATCTTTTTAAGTGGGAGAACTTGCACAATTGGTGGCTGACTAAATACTTTTTTTCCCCCACTGTATGTTTCAAACATAAGGAAGTGGATGGCTGCAAACGTTCTACTTTTAAACTCGGACAAAACAGAGATGCTTCTTCTCGGTTCCAAGAAACAAAGAGATCTTCTGCTGAATCTGACAATAAATGTTGATGGTTGTACAGTCGTCTCAAATAAAACTGTGAAGGACCTCGGCGTTACTCTGGACCCTTATCTCTCTTTTGACGAACATAATCAAGACTATTTCAAGGACAGCTTTTTTCCATCTACGTAACACTGAAAAAATCAGAAACTTAATTAATCCATGCTTTTGTTACTTCTAGGTTAGACTACTGCAATGCTCTACTTTCCGGCTACCTGGATAAAGCACTAAATAAACTTCAGTTAGTGCTAAATACGGCTGCTAGAATCCTGACTAGAACCACACAATTGTATCATATTACTCCAGTGCTAGCCTCCCTACACTGGCTTCCTGTTAAGGCAAGGGTTGATTTCAAGGTTTTACTGCTAACCTACAAAGCATTACATGGGCTTGCTCCTACCCATCTTTTGATTTGGTCCTGTCGTACATACCTACACGTACGCTACGGTCACAAGACGCAGGCCTCCTAATTGTCCCTAGAATTTCTAAGCAAACAGCTGCAGGCAGGGCTTTCTCCTATAGAGCTAAATTTTTATGGAATGGTCTGCCTACCCATGTGAGAGACGCAGACTCGGTCTCAACCTTTAAGTCTTTACTGAAGACTCATCTCTTCAGTGGGTCACATGATTGAGTGTAGTCTCGCCCAGGAGTGTGAAGGTGAACGGAAAGGCTCTGGAGCTGCCTGGCCGGTTCCCCTCTCTCCACTGGGATTCTCTGCCTCTAACCCTATTACAGGGGCTGAGTCACTGGCTTACTGGTGCTCTTTCATGCCGTCCCTAGGAGGGGTGCGTCACTTGAGTGGGTTGAGTCACTGACGTGATCTTCCTGTCTGGGTTGCCCCCCCCCCCCCCCCCCACGGGTTGTGCCGTGGCGGAGATCTTTGTGGGCTATACTCGGCCTTGCCTCAGGATTGTAATTGGTGGTTGAAGATATCCCTCTAGTGGTGTGGGGGCTGTGCTTTGGCAAAGTGGGTGGGGTTATATCCTTCCTGTTTGGCCCTGTCCGGGGGTATCATTGGATGGGGCCACAGTGTCTCCTGACCTCTCCTGTCTCAGCCTCCAGTATTTATGCTGCAGTAATTTATGTGTCGGCGGGCTAGGGTAAGTTTGTTATTTCTGGAGTACTTCTCCTGTCTTATCCGGTGTCCTGTGTGAATTTAAGTATGCTCTCTCTAATTCTCTCTTTCTCTCTTTCTTTCTCTCTCGGAGGACCTGAGCCCTAGGACCATGCCTCAGGACTACCTGGCATGATGACTCCTTGCTGTCCCCAGTCCACCTGGCCGTGCTGCTGCTCCAGTTTCAACTGCTCTGCCTGCGGCTATGGAATCCTGACCTGTTCAGCGGACGTGCTACCTGTCCCAGACCTGCTGTTTTCAACTCTCTAGAGACAACAGGAGTGGTAGAGATACTCTTAATGATCGGCTATTAAAAGCCAACTGACATTTACTCCTGAGGTGCTAACTTACGGCACCCTTGACACCTACTGTGATTATTATTATTTGACCATTCTGGTCATTTATGAACATTTGAACATCTTGGCCATGTTCTATTATAATCTCCACCCGGCACAGCCAGAAGAGGACTGGCCTTCCCTCATAGCCTGGTTCCTCTCTAGGTTTCTTCCTAGGTTTTGGCCTTTCTAGAGAGTTTTTCCTAGCCACCGTGCTTCTACACATGCATTGCTTGCTGTTTGGGGTTTTATGCTGTGTTTCTGTACAGCACTTTGAGATATCAGCTGATGTACGAAGGGCTATATAAATACATTCGATTTGATTGTTATAGTTCAGACTAAATAATGCAAGTTAGTGTCAAAAAGTTAATAAAATACAAAACAGTTAAGTATTTACAACTTAAAAAGATAACCATATGGGTGGTGATGTCACTTTATTACTTTAAGTATTGAACACTGAAATACTTTTGAGTTGGGTTATTTGAATAGTTCTAGGCAACAGGTTTTCACCCCAAAAATGTTTTTGCGGAACTAATTACATTTCAGAGAGAATGTCATTATATTCATTCTAGCTGAGTATCAACCTTTTGATTAGTCTATTTACTCTATTTACAGTCTATCTCTGTATGCTCATCTGTCAGAGTTTAGGTCTAAAGACTTGAAAGCTACCTTTTTACATATGCAATAGAAGATGCAGTCACTGAAATCAGCATACAAAACTGCTGCAATATATAGAAGTCAAGAATTCCCTCTGAATCTTTTAAACTTCAGTTTGAATGAAGATGAATAGAACAGAATGCAGTAAAAGAGCTAAGAATGAATAGAATAGCACAACTAGAACAGTGCAGAGTTCCACACACAAAGAGCACATACAGGATTCTAAAAAATCACCATCCATATCCAATTATCTTCAGTCTCTTTATTTTCCAGTAACAATTGATACAGAAGAGTAAACAGATCAGAGAAATTCATTGAGACCAACATTTTCCCTCACATACTAATGAGATAAACATTGCCAGAAATATATGTGAACTCAGCAACAACAAAAAAACTTCCCTTTTTCAGGACCCTGTCTTTCAAAGATATTTAAAAAAAAATCCAAATAACTTCACAGATCTTCATTGTAAAAGGTTAAACACTGTTTCCCATGCTTGTTCAATGAACCATAAACTATTAATTAACATGCACCTGTGGTACAGTCGTTAAGACAATAACAGCTTACAGATGGTAGGCAATTAAGGAAACAGTTGTGAAAATTTAGGACACTAAAGAGGCCTTTCTACTGACTCTGAAAAACACCAAAAGAAAAATACCCAAGGTCCCTGCTCATCTGTGTGAACGTGCCTTAGGCATGCTGCAAGGCGTGCAGATGTGTTCAGGGCAATAAATTGCAATGTCCGTAACTGTGAGACGCCTAAGACAGCACTACAGGGAGACAGGACAGACAGCTGATCATCCTCGCAGTGGCAGACCACATGTAACAACACCTGCACAGGATCTATACAGCTGAACATCACACCTGCGGGACAGGTACAGGATGGCAACAACAACTGCCCGAGTTACACCAGGAACGCACAATCCCTCCCATCAGTGCTCAGACTGTCCAGCCTCTCTCAGCCTATTGCGGACAGAGGGCTTATAGGCCTGTTGTAAGGCAGGTCCTCACCAGACATCACCGGCAACAACTTCGCCTATGGGCACAAACCCACCGTCGCTGGACAAGACAGGACTGGCAAATAGTGCTCTTCAGTGACGAGTCGCGGTTTAGTCTCATCCGGGGTGATGGTCGGATTCACGTTTATCGTCGAAGGAATGAGCGTTGCACCGAGGCCTGTACTCTGGAGCGGGATCGATTTGGAGGTGAAGGGTCCATCTTGGTCTGGGACGGTGTGTCACAGCATCATCGGACTGGGCTTGTTGTCATTGCAGGCAATCTCAACGCTGTGCGTAACAGGAAAGACATCCTCTTCCCCCATGTGGTACCCTCAACCTGACATGACCCTCCAGCATTACAATGCCACCAGCCATACTGCTCGTTCTGTGCGTGATTTCCTGTGTTCTGCCATGGCCAGCGAAGAGCCCGGATCTCAATCCCATTGAGCACATCTGGGACCTGTTGGATCGGAGGGTGAGGGCTAGGGACATTCCCCCCCAAAATGTCCGGGAACTTGCAGGTGCCTTAGTGGAAGAGTGGGGTAACATCTTACAGCAAGAACTGGCAAATCTGGTGCAGTCCATGAGGAGGAGATGCACTGCAGTATTAAATGCAGCTGGTGGGCACACCAGATACTGACTGTTACTTTTGATTTTGACCCCCTTTGTTCAGGGACACATCATTCCATTTCTGTTAGTCACATGTCCGTGGAACTTGTTCAGTTTATGTCTCAGTTGTTGAATATTTTTATGTTCATACAAATATTTACACATGTTAAGTTTGCTGAAAATAAATGCAGTTGACAGTGAGAGGACGTTTCTTTTTTTGCTGAGTTAATATTCATTCATATCTATCTCTCTGAAATGTTGTTGTTGTTGATCCCTTTCCTATCAGATCTAGGCTGATCATCAATTCACAGCCGTCTTGTTGTTGGAAATATCACAGCTACTAAAATACAACCACCATTCAAACACCCAGGACTGCCTGGGCTGCAAAACCTGTCAAAGCATGTCAACTTTGATATTAGAAATGGGAATTCTCTACAGCTGACCACTAACACTCATCCAATAACATATATTTCCATCATAACAAACAGAGATTGGCAATTCTAAACCCTGATTGTTATCGGAAAGATAGATCAATAAACATGATCAATTGGATATGAAGGGCACGATATGCACTGTATGAATGCTCTACAGTCTATACAGGACCAAACACCACGGTAGAGCAGGAATATTCCTGGTTCCACTCCTGGTTCCAATGCCTTTCTGGTTTTAATTCCTCCCTGGTGCTTAATTGATTGATTACTGTAAAGTTATTAATTGGCCATGCAGAGGGTTCATTCCCTAGCACCTGAGGGAAAGGTGTTTCAGACCTCCTTGCTGTAGAGTATGGGTTGAAGTTGCACTCTGGTTACTACTCTTAACAACTAACTTGTCCTAATTGAAAGTATCAACCCAGGCCCTGGACTAGTAGCGACAGTAAGGACATTATCACATGAAGTTTGGTACCCTGGTTCGATTTCCTGGAGCGTTTGTGAGAATTCTACAGAAAAAGTTTTGCATTCACAAGACCTGAAAATAACAATTTCAGGGTGCGCTTAGCAAGACACATATTTTACATGACGTTAGATACAGTAGCTAGCTTGTTTAGAAAGGGTAAAAAAAGACCCAGGCCTCTCGCGCTGCCGTGCCACAATACCTGGTATTTTGGTCCTGTATCTTGGACTCACAACTCACGCCGGTCCAGGATTCATTTAAGCCAGGGTTCGTTTGCGTTTCACACATGGTTTATAGCGTGGATGAGGGTACCGAACGCTCTAGGACCTGGATCATAAGTGGATATGTGAAAGCACCCTAAGAGCAGAGCAGTATACCCAGGCTGACAAGAGAAAGAGCAGCGCTAGTCCATGTGCCTGAGTTATAAGCCTGACAAAGGCTCTGTTCTACCATCTAATTTAGGAGCTGCTTCTGCTCTGTCTTATTAACAATTTACTAGACATCAGTCAAGTCCCTCCATTGTGGCATAATCTGCGTTACAAACTGAACCGAACGCACCGGCGCCCTGAAATGCACCCTTTCATGTCTGGGCACTTATACATTTAACCATACAACTTTCATATGAAGGCAATCAGGACATGCACCGTTCAGTCTAGATAGGGTTGACTTGACTTGTCATACTTTTCATTGTATGTACTCGTGCCAGTACGAAGGACATGGCATTAACGAACAGGTCCCGATAGGTCTGGTTGAGTTGACTTACCCTGGTATTGACTTGGTTGACATGGCAATGTACTATATGTGCCTTGTGCCAGCAGAGTACAAAGAACAAAGCATTAACCCTCTGTGTCAGATAGACACAGACAGGTTGACCTCAGGTAGATTAAACCATGCAACTTTAATGGGATGCACATACACCATGACATCCACCGGACGGTCCCGACTCCCGATAGTCCTTGTCGATTTATGTCAGAACTGAAATGACATTATGTTTTAATACTGTTATTGCATCAAATGGTTGTTTTATGCAACATAATAGGGGATTTTTAGAACACTGACACTGATTTAACACTGACAGTGGATTTACGATGGATTGGTGACAAGGCAACATTCCATTCCATGATTAGTGTCTGTGTGCTTGTCTGTCAGTAACAGGGAGAACCAATCTCCAGTTTCTTTAAAGAAAGGATTTAGTATTCTAGGATGCATAGTATTTTTGTACAAGCAAGCCGTAAATTAACTAGAGACAAATATTTGGCGCCATGTCAATTTTGATGTCTGTTGCAGGAGATCAAAATGTGCCTTTGAAAAAATTCTCTCATCTGTGATTTGTCATGAACATCCAGGAGGATGGACTTTGCCAGAAAATGCTGTGGCTTAGTCCTGCTGATTGGGCTCTCAACGAATCACCTACAGGGGGCTCATTGACAAACTCCATTACCCCAGTACTTAAATAAGAAAGTTTACTTGTTTTAAAGAAATTTAAAGGTCTCTCCTTTTGATTACAATAATTCCACGACACTTCACTTGACATCGTATGTGCCTTGTGGCAGATAAGGTTAATTTAGTTGACTTGGTACTGTATTGGCCATGCCATTACAGAGACTTGTACAAAGTAGAGATGACACCGCATTAATTCTTTGTGTCAGCTCTGCCAGATAGGCCTCTGTATGCTGAAGTCTCCCTGAGAGTGGCTGTGCGTGTGAGAGAGAACAAGAGGGGCAGTCCCATCAATTAGTTATTTCAAAGAGCCATCGACCAATGCACACATGCATACTAGGGCAAAAGAGGTACACTATATACAGTATATACACAAAAGTATGTGGACACCTCTTCAAATAAGTGGATTTGACTATTTTAGCCACACCTGTTGCTGACAGTTTATAAAATCGAGCACACAGCCATGCAATCTCTGTAGACAAACATTGGCAGTAGAATGGCCTTACTGAAGAGCTCAGTGACTTTCAACGTGGCACCTTCATAGGATGTCACCTTTCCAACAAGTCAGTTCATAAAATGTCTGCCCTGCTAGAGCTGCCCAGGTCAACTGTGTTGAGTGCTGTTATTGTGAAGTGGCAACGTCTAGGAACAACAACGTCTCAGCAGCGAAGTGGTAGGCCACACAAGCTCACAGAATGGTACCGCCAAGTGCTGAAGCACGTAGCTTCTAAAAATGGTCTGTCCTCGGTTGTAACACTCACTACCGAGTTCCAAACTGCCTCCGGAAGCAACGTCAGCACAAGAACGGTTAGTCAGGAGCTATATGAAATGGTCTTCCATGGCAGAGCAGCCACACACAAGCCTAAGGTCACCATGCGCAATGTGAAGCGTCGGCTGGAGTGGTGTAAAGCACGCTGCCATTGGACTCTGGGGCAGTGGAAACGCTTTCTCTGGAGTGAATCACGCTTCAACATCTGGCTGTCCGATGAATGAATCTGGGTTTGGCGGATGCCAGGAGAACGCTATACCTGCCCCAATGCATAGTGCAAACTGTAAAGTTTGGTGGAGGAGGAATAATGGTCTGGGGCTGTTTTTCATGGTTTGGGCTAGGCCCCTTAGATCCAGTGAATGGAAATATGAATGCTACAGCATACAATGACATTCTAGACAATTCTGTGCTTCCAACTTTGTGGGTTTTAACTGTTTGTGGAAGGCCTTTTTCTGTTTCAGCAAGACAATGCCACCTGTGCACAAAGCAAGGTCCACACAGAAATGGTTTGTTAAGATCTGTGTGGAAGAACTTGACTGACCTCTCAACCCCCTTTGAACACCTTTGTGATTAATTGGATCACCACTGATGCTCTTGCGGCTGTCCCAGCAGCAATGTTCTAACATCTAGTGGAAAGCCAGAAGTGTGGAGGCTGTTGTAGCAGCAAAGGGGTGACCAGCTCCATATTAATGCTCATGAGTTTGGAATAAGATGTTCAATGAGCAGGTGTCCACATTATTTTGGTCATGTAGTGTATTTAAAAAATATATTTGACCCCCTTTTTCAGCTTGCACTGCGCCCGGCCCACCACAGGAGTCGCCAGTGCGCAATGAGACAAGGACATGCCGGCCAAGCCCTCCCTAATCCGGACGACGCTATGCCAATTGTGCGCCGCCCCATGTGCCTCCCGGTTGCGGCTCGAACCCAGTCTCTGGTGGCACAGCTAGCGCCTTGGACCACTGCGCCACCCGGGAGGCCCCCCCATGTAGAGCATTTCTGATACAGTATTACCATGATAGGAGCATCAGATGCAACAGATGTGATGGATAGTGGAGATAATGAGATAGTGGATACCCCCGGGGGCTTTGTGTGGTTGGTCAGATGGTTGGCTGTATGATGTATCATATCTGGCGTGTGAAGTAAATTGAGCATCTGATCTGCATATTTATCCACATACTTCCCTTGCATGTGACCTGTCATAATATTGCATGATGTTGCTGTGAGCACATTGGTAAGGTTTTGATCTTGCCTGCCATGCGTAGGCTTCTTTAAAGGATTATGATACCGTTTATGTTAGAGTGGATTTTTTTAAGCACATAAATAAATCTGTTGCGTAACTCAAATTTCATTCCGGTTCTTGGAGGGGTTATAGACCCTACCCTGAAGAAAGAGACAAATAAAAAATGCATCCTATGTCGGTTAATTGAGGGAGGAACTACATTTTTCATAGGCCGTCGCTGTAGCATCCCAGAACCTTGTCCCTTCCAAATATAAAATTCCAACAGTCAGGCGATAACCCAAAGAGGGGATTAGAACCATATAATCTAAATTACATTACATTCTCTCAGCAGGCTTTGTTTTTTCTCTACTTATTTTCTGTATAAACGAATATCATTTTCTTAAATTTATCCACTTAGTCTCTCGGTCTACTGATTAGTAATGACGGGTTTGAAAGACATGGGCTAACCTGCAGAGATGGTTCTGGGGCCTTTCTTGCTTTCTCTCTCTCTCTCTCTCTCTCTCTCTCTCTGTGTAAACATCAACACAGCGCTTCATGAGGGCTAGCCTGCCGAGCCAATTACAAAGGGTTCCCCTGAAGAACTGAAGTTAATCAGGATTCACTAAACAAGCTTTGTCCCAAATGGTACCCTATTCCCTATTTAGTGCACTACTTTTGACCAGGGGATAGGGTGTCATTTGTGACACAACTATTACCCTGAAGATTCACAATCAGTGGAGAGTTCCTTCCAATGCAATCCAATACTATCCACTAACTAACACCTCTAGCACCCCGTTGCAGTATTCTCTATGGAATCTGTGGTTGATTCATGTGAGAGGGTATTTAGGCACTTAGTGTGAAGGATGCCTCTTGTGTCCAATGTGTTGCTGTTCCTTAGAATTTAGGTCAGGTTTAAAGATACTTGAACTTAATTTTTAGACACCGCTAAGATGAATGAGCGATCACCTTCTGGAGGCGACAAACAGTTGCGAATCAACACGTAGAATCACCTGAAAATGAACAGAAAAGGGTCCCTCGCTCGGTGCTGTAAGCTGTTTGTCGGCAGTGTGTTTGGTCTATTATAGCCATCAGAGACGTTGATGGAATGACTCCGACTGTGTCCATTGAGGAACTGTAAAACCTGGTGTATACTGTACTTGAAAAAATATATATACAGTGCCTTGCGAAAGTATTCGGCCCCCTTGAACTTTGCGACCTTTTGCCACATTTCAGGCTTCAAACATAAAGATATAAAACTGTATTTTTTTGTGAAGAATCAACAACAAGTGGTACACAATCATGAAGTGGAACGACATTTATTGGATATTTCAAACTTTTTTAACAAATCAAAAACTGAAAAATTGGGCGTGCAAAATTATTCAGCCCCTTTACTTTCAGTGCAGCAAACTCTCTCCAGAAGTTCAGTGAGGATCTCTGAATGATCCAATGTTGACCTAAATGACTAATGATGATAAATACAATCCACCTGTGTGTAATCAAGTCTCCGTATAAATGCACCTGCACTGTGATAGTTTCAGAGGTCCGTCAAAAGCGCAGAGAGCATCATGAAGAACAAGGAACACACCAGGCAGGTCCGAGATACTGTTGTGAAGAAGTTTAAAGCCGGATTTGGATACAAAAATATTTCCCAAGCTTTAAACATCCCAAGGAGCACTGTGCAAGCGATAATATTGAAATGGAAGGAGTATCAGACCACTGCAAATCTACCAAGACCTGGCCGTCCCTCTAAACTTTCAGCTCATACAAGGAGAAGACTGATCAGAGATGCAGCCAAGAGGCCCATGATCACTCTGGATGAGATCTACAGCTGAGGTGGGAGACTCTGTCCATAGGACAACAATCAGTCGTATATTGCACAAATCTGGCCTTTATGGAAGAGTGGCAAGAAGAAAGCCATTTCTTAAAGATATCCATAAAAAGTGTTGTTTAAACTTTGCCACAAGCCACCTGGGAGACACACCAAACATGTGGAAGAAGGTGCTCTGGTCAGATGAAACCAAAATTGAACTTTTTGGCAACAATGCAAAACGTTATGTTTGGCGTAAAAGCAACACAGCTGAACACACCATCCCCACTGTCAAACATGGTGGTGGCAGCATCATGGTTTGGGCCTGCTTTTCTTCAGCAGGGACAGGGAAGATGGTTAAAATTGATGGGAAGATGGATGGAGCCAAATACAGGACCATTCTGGAAGAAAACCTGATGGAGTCTGCAAAAGACCTGAGACTGGGACGGAGATTTGTCTTCCAACAAGGCAATGATCCAAAACATAAAGCAAAATCTACAATGGAATGGTTCAAAAATAAACATATCCAGGTGTTAGAATGGCCAAGTCAAAGTCCAGACCTGAATCCAATCGAGAATCTGTGGAAAGAACTGAAAACTGCTGTTCACAAATGCTCTCCATCCAACCTCACTGAGCTCGAGCTGTTTTGCAAGGAGGAATGGGAAAAAATTTCAGTCTCTCGATGTGCAAAACTGATAGAGACATACCCCAAGCGACTTACAGCTGTAATCGCAGCAAAAGGTGGCGCTACAAAGTATTAACTTAAGGGGGCTGAATAATTTTGCACGCCCAATTTTTCAGTTTTTGATTTGTTAAAAAAGTTTGAAATATCCAATAAATGTCGTTCCACTTCATGATTGTATCCCACTTGTTGATTCTTCACAAAAAAATACAGTTTTATATCTTTATGTTTGAAGCCTGAAATGTGGCAAAAGGTCGCAAAGTTCAAGGGGGCCGAATACTTTCGCAAGGCACTGTATATATAATAAAAGAAGAATGCTTGATGTTACCTTGCTTTCAAGACAAGGTGCACAAACAGAAGAGCAAACTGAAGAAAGGAAAATACTCAGCCGCTCTTGGATGACAATTGAAGTTCACTTCAAAAGAGCTTCTTTATTGTTGAAACGTTTTGGTATTTAGCCTTCATCAGGGTTGACTTCACTTATACTGCCATTGCACATGGTGGTTGTGTTCTCCTCTAACTGTTGTAGATTATATACTTCCCACTATGCAAAGACATCATATCAACCTCCAATGTTGACAAATATGACTTCAATTTGAAATCAACCAGACCTTGAAAATAGCTGTTGTCGAATTTTGCTGGAAACCAAGGATAAAGGATTGTTGTTGCATTTTAACAAATTAAATCAAAAGGCACATTGATGCAATGCAATTCGTTAGAAAAAACTCTGGAGAAATAAATGTGATAACAATGTGGTAACAATGTTGACTCAACCAATCTAGGATTTTTTAATTGCGTACAGGATTCCCTCTACCGGGCTAAAGTGTTTCCTTCCTCTATCTGTAATTGGGCCTTGGGTTGCGTATAAGCTTAACACCAAAGCATATCTTGTGCTGACTGTAATTGACCCCTGGGAGGTTTATCTTAAACCTCATGGGGAAGAGTTCTGCCAATTTTTTTGGCCTAATGCCAATCACAGGCAATCCAGTTTAGCATGCTGCCCTATCTGGAGAACCTCAATTAGATCATCCTGGGTAGGAGCACACACACGCAACACCTTTTATCAGCACTACTGTATCCACATGGGCAGAGCCTTATCTAGGCATAAATGCAATAAGTGGCCGATTAAGCCTGTCGCATTCTTCCCAGTCAAAATAGTTTGCGCATATATGACCAAAAAAACTATTACGTTTTGTTTGTTTTAGTGTTCGGAACCGAAGTCTACGCCCCTTCGTCAGTGATTGGTCAACAGTACTACTCCTAGTAGGAGTGGAAATTATGGACAGGATTCTTCAATTTAGTGTTTGCTGTCATTCAACAAGAGACGACTAGTTTTCCACTAGTTTTCCACTTTTCCACTGCACCAAACATCTTATTTAGATGTAAAATTGCCTGACTAAGACCACTGCAAAAATATTTTTTTCAGATTTCTTGATTTATCTTGGATAAATTCTGGCTATGTTGTTTCTACAGTGTCTCAACAGTAACATTAATATTGTTATATTGCTGATTTGTTTTTAAGCGAAGGTCTTTTGAGAGAGTATGTGAGGCAGAGATGTTCTCTTCGCATAGCTGAGTTCTGATAGGAGCAAACCAAACCTAGTATGCGGGGGGGAAGTAAGTCGGAGTCTCAACTTACTGTTAGTTAAGATAGTAGAATAAAAAAGTAGTGCATCAGCAGTAGTGCATAGTAGTGCATCAGCAGTCACTGTCAATGTTTTATTGAACCTTTATTTAACTAGGCAAGTCAGTTAAGAACAAATTCTTATTTATAATGACGGCCTACCCCAGCCATACCCTAACCCGAATGACGCTGGGGCAATTGTGCGCCGCCCCATGGGACTCCAAATCACGGCTGGTTGTGAAACAGCCTGGAATCGACCCAGGGTCTGTAATGACACTTCTGTTCAGAGATGCACTGAGATGCACTGCCTTATACTGCATTGTCAGCAAACATTTTCTAGATTAATAACTATCTAAACCTTGTAGTAATGAGGGGCCCTGACCTCGAGGGGGCCCCCCCCCCCCCATTGATTTCTCACTCAGATATCATATGAACATGGCAAAATTGCAGGACATTAGCTTTTAAACTGTATTTGTTTCACAAAACCCCATGGCAAAATGTGTAGAACTGCAGGAACTTAGATAGGATCTTAATTTGAGAATTTAATGCAGAAAATACATTCATATTTCACAGAAAATTTGCACTAACAAAAGGTTATATTAACACTATTGCATTTTTCATGTAGGCTAATTTTGGCCACTTATTAGCTAAAATAACAAGCTAATAACTACCAATCAAGCAACATTATGGACTAAATGTTAAAATCCTGTTGTTGCATGATTATTTTGCTGCGACAATACTGGTCCAATTAAGATCCATGTTTGTAAATGCTTTTGCCCCCCATCCAAATCTCGCTTAGGGCCCCTTAGAAACGTCCCTGCACATGGAACTGCATTGCGTGGAGGGGAAATGTGGAAGGTACTCTTGTTTGTTTTCTCTCTCCGTCTCTCTTGGTGTTACATACCCCTGCACTCTCACTCAGCCCGCTCTCTCTCTCTCTTTTTCCTCTCACTCTATTCTTCATCTTGTCTCTCTCTGTCTTCCTCCTCCTCCCACTCTCGCTCCTTCCCTCTTACTACCTTCTCCTCTCAACCTCATCTTTCATAATATGCACCCTCCAAAGCTTTTAGATGCATGACTAATACATTGGCAGTATGTATTGTCTTCTAATAGGAAACAATTGAGGAGAATTCACTCAAATAGAAGTTGAGCTTGGAAATAATAATTCTCTCACACACACTCTAACTGCCTGCCCCCCTTTCCTGTCTCTCTGCCTTTCCCTCCAGGCTCTCTATTTCTATAACCCCTCTCTCTCTCTTGTCTCTTGCCTCATTCTCCTACCTCTCTCCCAGTACCTCTCAAACACGCCCATTCAGAAATCTATTTTAAATTCCCTTTTAGAATACAGAAGCTGCCATGTCTTAGTGTGAATTTATACCAATATGTTTGATCATACCTATTGCAGTGTATATGCTAATCAAGCTTTGTTTTTCATGTTTCTCTTCCATCATTCTTTCAGCTCTAATATTCCAAACATTCTGCTACCTCATTTTGTCACTTCAAGCAGCCCATTTACAAAAATAGAGCAAATGGCAAATTGTTGCCAAAATATTAGCAGAGTCCTCATTGTTTGGGTTTAAAAGCTCATGAAATTAAATCATTCAGCTCCATATAATGATTCTATCCATTAGTTTGACCTACATTGGCTTTGATTGGCAATTGACAGGAAATAAAAGAAAGAAGCCCCAGAACAGCAGCTACTCCAGGGGAGGTGGTTGGTATTTGATCATATGCTGGCTGAATGAGAAATAGCATTCATTAAACCTGCTTTGGCTGTGACAGTTTAAACACATGACACGACAGTCTATTTGATGAATCCATTCACAGCAAAGGCTTTTGAAGTGTACAATTTACAACTGTACAACTCACTGAGATATCAGCACATTTGGTTGTGTGTCATTAAGCATAATACTAAATCACAACAGAAAGTGAACGATGAACATTTGCTTATAGAGCACTGGGGAGCCATTCCATGTTGCATGCCAATGAAATGGGATACAAATGATTTTACATCAGCTGTGGACATCAAATGGAATACACAAATAGATGTTGGCCGTTTGATTTGGAGTTGTGAAACACAAACACACTATAGGCTACTGTAATCTGATGCTTTCTTACTATAATCCTGTGTTTTTAGGAGTGTACACAACATATTGCGTGAGCAGAGTGGCCTTGACAGGGCTGCTGTGGAGCAGGTAAAGTTCTTTGTTCCCACATCAGTAAGGAATTACCATGGTCCACACACACCAACACAGTTGTGAAGAAGGCACAAGACCTCTTACCCCTCTGGAGGCAAAAAAAAACAATGTGGCATGGGCCCTCGCCACTTTGGTATGGCAACTGCTTGGCATTCCTTCGCAAGGCGCTACAGAGGGTATTATGTACAGCCCGGTACATCACCGGGGCTGAGCTTCCTGTCAACCAGGACCTCAACACCAGGTGGTGTCATAGGTAGGCCCTAAAAATTGTCAAAGACTCCAGCCACTCAAGTCATAGACTGTTGTCTCTGCTACCGCAAGGCAAGCGGTCTGGATGCACCAAGTCTGGAACCAACATGACCCTGAACAGCTTCTACACCTTAGCCATAACACTGCTAAATAGTTACCCGGACAAATAGCTACCCGGCCAAATAGCTACCCGGACAATCTGCATTGACCCTTTTTGCACTAACTCTTTTGACTCATCACATACGCTGCTGCTACTGTTTGTCATTGTGTATGTATTCCTCATGTTATTGCTTTTCTATGTTTCTCTCTGCATTGTTGGGAAGTTACCTTTTCACTGTTACTCTACACCTGTTCTTTACAAAGCATGTGACAAGTAAAATGTGATTTAACACACACACACACACACACACACACACGCACACACACACACACACACACACACACAATATTCATCACATACCAAACTATGCCCTTTACCTTGCTACAAGATCACCAACACAAATCTGGACCACAATTCCCACCCACAATCAGTAGAATCACCCTCCCTGCCAACCCCAGTGACCTCTTGTCACTCGGGTTACAGCCTTAGTCCGTCATTACCATTACATCATTACATGGGGCGGCAGGGTAGCCTAGTGGTTAGAGCGTTGGACTAGTAACCGGAAGGTTGCGAGTTCAAACCCCCGAGCTGACAAGGTACAAATCTGTCGTTCTGCCCCTGAACAGGCAGTTAACCCACTGTTCCCAGGCCGTCATTGAAAATAAGAATTTGTTCTTAACTGACTTGCCTGGTTAAATAAAGGTAAAATAAATAAATAAAAATTACAAAACAAACAGGTCAAATTTGCAGTTTCTCGCAAAAATCGTGTGGCATTTCTGTTTTCACATGTTAACCTTTTCACTTGAGTACCAAATAACGGTCGCTACAGCGAGAGTATTTTATGTGCGTGATGTCAGAATGCCCCTCACTGTTCCAAAATGTGATTGTTAAGCAACCGGATAGTTAAACCGCACAGCCCTATAAAACCAAGGACAGCTGCCTGCTAATAATATATAGGCTGTTTCAACTTGTACATTTCAAATTATTTTTGAACAAGTTTTACTTTCTAACAACAGTTTGAAATGAGGTGTGTTCCGCCTCCTCATTAATTCACATAAGAAGTAGCCCATTTCAATGTTTCGGACAATTTATGTTTGAGGCTTTACTGAGCCGGACAAACTTCTCTCTTCAACGAGAGCCTATGCACTTCCCTAGTGTTTCCCCAGATCAAGTATGAAGACATTTTGCATCTCTAGTCAGAACAAGCCTTGCACTAACTTTCTCCCCCGGCACATTTTCTAGCAGGCGCCCGCATTGCCTTCATTGTTGTGTGTTCCTATCAAAGTAAGTGGCTTAGTGTCTGTCTAACGTGTTGTCGTTTTTACAGTAGCACACAACAAGTATGTACACTACCGGTCAAAAGTTTTATTTGAGATTCTTCAAATAGCCACCCTTTGCCTTGATGACAGCTTTGCACACTTTTGGCATTCTCTCAACCAGCGTCATGAGGTAGTCACCTGGAATGCATTTCAATTAACAGGTGTGCCTTCCTAAAAGTTAATTTGTGGAATTTCTTTCCTTTTTAATGTGATTGAGCCAATCAGTTGTGTTGTGACAAGGTTGGACCAAGTCCATATTATGGCAAGAACAACTCAAATAAGCAAAGAGAAACGACAGTCCATCATTACTTTAAGACATGAAAGTCAGTCAATACGGACAATTTCAAAAACTTTCTTTCAGTGCAGTCGCAAAAACCATCAAGCGCTATGATGAAACTGGCTCTCATGAGGACCGCCACAGGAATGGAAGACCCAGAGTTACCTCTGCTACAGAGGATAAGTTCATTAGAGTTACCAGCCTCTGAAAAAGCAGCCCAAATAGTTACTTCCAAGAGTTCAAGTAACAGACACATCTCAACATGAACTGTTCAGAGGAGACTGTGAATCAGGCCTTCATGGTCGAATTGATGCAAAGAAACCACTAAAGGTCACCAATAAGAATAAGAGATTTCCTTGGGCCAAGAAACACGAGCAATTAGACCGGACATTAGACCGGTGGAAATTTGTCCTTTGGTCTGGAGTCCAAAGTAGAGATTTTTTGTTCCAACAGCCATGTCTTTGTGAGAAGTGGTTTGTGTGAACGGATGATCTCTGCATGTGTATTTCCCACCTTGAAGCATGGAGGAGGAGATGTTATGGTGTGGGGGTGCTTTGCTGGTGACATTGTCAAATGAATGAATGAAGGAACAAATTAATGAATGAATGAATGGTTATTTTTTGAGACAAATTGCCAATTGGCAACCCATCTCTTTTGAGATTAATTGACACATTAACAAACATTACATTAATTCACTATGGTAATTAAATGATCATTCTTGCGCCGTTCTCTGCATTGCGCATCACATAGAGTGAAAAAAATTCAATACATCAATACATCATAAGGTCAATAAGGTTATCCAAACAATAAGTACATCCCAAGAGCAGCACAATAATATACATACATACAGTGGGGAGAACAAGTATTTTATACACTGCCTATTTTGCAGGTTTTCCTACTTAAAAAGCATGTAGAGGTCTGTAATTGTTATCCTAGGTACACTTCAACTGTGAGAGACGGAATCTAAATGTTACGGTGCGTGAATGAGGACCCAAAAGCGAATTAACGTAAACAGAGCTTCTTTAATAACAAAACAAACGTAGGCTCAGATGGACCGGCAGATTCCGACAGGACAGGACAAGGTTGCAGCAAACATGACGATAGTCTGGTTCAGGCATGAACAACACAAACAAGAATCCGACAAAGACAGAAACAAAAACAGAGAGAGATATAGAGGACTAATCAGAGGGAAAAAGGGAACAGGTGGGAAAAGGGGTGACGAGGTAGTTAGGAGGAGACAAGGAACAGCTGGGGGAAAGAGGGGGAGAAAAGGTAACCTAATAACGACCAGCAGAGGGAGACAGGGTGAAGGGAAAGGACAGAAACAAGACACAACATGACAGTACCCCCCCACTCACCGAGCGCCTCCTGGCGCACTCGAGGAGGAAACCTGGCGGCAACGGAGGAAATCCTCGATCAGCGCACGGTCCAGCACGTCCCGAGAGGGAACCCAACTCCTCTCCTCAGGACCGTACCCCTCCCAATCTACTAGGTACTGATGACCACGGCCCCGAGGACGCATGTCCAAAATCCTACGGACCCTGTAGATGGGTGCGCCCTCGACAAGGATGGGGGGGGGGGGGGGGAAGACGAGCGGGGGCGCGAAGAACGGGCTTGATACAGGAGACATGGAAGACCGGGTGGACGCGACGAAGATATCGCGGAAGAAGAAGTCGAACTGCGACAGGATTAATGATCTGAGAAATACGGAACGGACCAATGAACCGCGGGGTCAACTTGCGAGAAGCGGTCTTAAGGGGAAGGTTCTGAGTGGAGAGCCAAACTCTCTGACCGCGACAATATCTAGGACTCTTAGTTCTACGCTTATTAGCAGCCCTCACAGTCTGCGCCCTATAACGGCAAAGTGCAGACCTGACCCTCTTCCAGGTGCGCTCGCAACGTTGGACAAAAGCCTGAGCGGAGGGAACGCTGGACTCGGCGAACTGAGATGAGAACAGCGGAGGCTGGTACCCGAGGCTACTCTGAAAAGGAGATAGCCCGGTCGCAGACGAAGGAAGCGAGTTGTGGGCGTATTCTGCCCAGGGGAGCTGTTCTGACCAAGACGCAGGGTTGCGAAAAGAAAGACTGCGTAAGATGCGACCAATAGTCTGATTGGCCCGTTCTGCTTGACCGTTAGACTGGGGGTGAAAGCCGGAAGAGAGACTGACGGAAGCCCCAATCAAACGGCAAAACTCCCTCCAAAATTGAGACGTGAATTGCGGACCTCTGTCCGAAACGACGTCTGACGGAAGGCCATGAATTCTGAAAACATTCTCGATGATGATTTGTGCCGTCTCTTTAGCAGAAGGAAGCTTAGCAAGGGGAATAAAATGAGCCGCCTTAGAGAACCTGTCGACAACCGTAAGAATAACAGTCTTCCCCGCTGACGAAGGCAGTCCGGTGACAAAATCTAAGGCGATGTGAGACCACGGTCGAGAGGGAATGGGAAGCGGCCTGAGACGGCCGGCAGGAGGGGAGTTACCGGACTTAGTCTGCGCGCAGACCGAACAAGCAGCCACGAAGCAACGCGTGTCATGCTCCCGGGTGGGCCACCAAAAACGCTGGCGAATGGAAGCAAGCGTACCCCGAACGCCAGGGTGGCCGGCTAACTTGGCAGAGTGAGCCCACTGAAGAACGGCCAGACGAGTAGGAACGGGAACGAAAAGAAGGTTCCTAGGACAAGCGCGCGGCGACGGAGTTTGAGTGAGTGCTTGCTTTACCTGCCTCTCAATTCCCCAGACAGTCAACCCGACAACACGCCCCTCAGGGAGAATCCCCTCGGGGTCAGTGGAGGCTACTGAAGAACTGAAGAGACGAGATAAAGCATCAGGCTTGGTGTTCTTAGAGCCCGGACGATAAGAAATCACGAACTCGAAACGAGCGAAAAACAGCGCCCAGCGCGCCTGACGCGCATTAAGTCGTTTGGCAGAACGGATGTACTCAAGGTTCCTATGGTCAGTCCAAACGACAAAAGGAACGGTCGCCCCCTCCAACCACTGTCGCCATTCGCCTAGGGCTAAGCGGATGGCGAGCAGTTCGCGGTTTCCCACATCATAGTTACGTTCCGACGGCGACAGGCGATGAGAAAAATACGCGCAAGGGTGGACCTTGTCGTCAGAGAGGGAGCGCTGAGAAAGAATGGCTCCCACGCCCACCTCTGACGCGTCAACCTCGACAACGAACTGTCTAGTGACGTCAGGAGTAACAAGGATAGGTGCGGATGTAAAACGATTCTTGAGGAGATCAAAAGCTCCCTGGGCGGAAACGGACCACTTAAAGCACGTCTTGACAGAATTAAGGGCTATGAGAGGGGCTGCCACCTGACCGAAATTACGGATGAAACGACGATAGAAGTTCGCGAAGCCGAGAAAGCGCTGCAGCTCGACGCGTGACCTAGGGACGGGCCAATCAATGACAGCTTGGACCTTAGCGGGATCCATCTTAATGCCTTCAGCGGAAATAACAGAACCGAGAAATGTGACGGAGGAGGCATGAAAAGAGCACTTCTCAGCCTTCACAAAAAGACAATTCTCTAAAAGGCGCTGGAGGACACGTCGAACGTGCTGAACATGAATCTGGAGTGACGGTGAAAAAATCAGGATATCGTCAAGGTAAACGAAAACAAAGATGTTCAGCATGTCTCTCAGGACATCATTGACTAATGCCTGAAAGACAGCTGGAGCGTTAGCGAGGCCGAAAGGAAGAACCCGGTATTCAAAGTGCCCTAACGGAGTGTTAAACGCCGTCTTCCACTCGTCCCCCTCCCTGATGCGCACGAGATGGTAAGCGTTACGAAGGTCCAACTTAGTGAAAAACCTGGCTCCCTGCAGGATCTCGAAGGCTGAAGACATAAGAGGAAGCGGATAACGATTCTTTACTGTTATATCATTCAGCCCTCGATAATCTATGCAGGGGCGCAGGGACCCGTCCTTCTTCTTAACAAAAAAAAACCCCGCTCCGGCGGGAGAGGAGGAGGGGACTATGGTACCGGCGGCAAGAGCTACAGACAAATAATCTTCGAGAGCCTTACGTTCGGGAGCCGACAGAGAGTATAGTCTACCCCGGGGGGGAGTGGTTCCCGGAAGGAGATCAATACTACAATCATACGACCGGTGTGGAGGAAGAGAGGTGGCCCTGGACCGACTGAACACTGTGCGCAGATCGTGATATTCCTCCGGCACCCCTGTCAAATCACCAGGCTCCTCCTGTGAAGAAGAGACAGAGGAAACAGGAGGGATAGCAGACATTAAACATTTCACATGACAAGAGACGTTCCAGGAGAGGATAGAATTACTAGACCAATTAATGGAAGGATTATGACAAACTAGCCAGGGATGGCCCAAAACAACAGGTGTAAAAGGTGAACGAAAAATTAAAAAAGAAATGGTTTCGCTATGATTACCAGAAACAGTGAGGGTTAAAGGTAGCGTCTCACGCTGAATCCTGGGGAGAGGACTACCATCCAGGGCGAACAAGGCCGTGGACTCCCTTAACTGTCTGAGAGGAATGTCATGTTCCCGAGCCCAGGTCTCGTCCATAAAACAGCCCTCCGCCCCAGAGTCTATTAAGGCACTGCAGGAAGCTGACGAACCGGTCCAGCGTAGATGGACCGACAAGGTAGTGCAGGATCTTGAAGGAGAGACAGGAGTAGTAGCGCTCACCAGTAGCCCTCCGCTTACTGATGAGCTCTGGCTTTTACTGGACATGAAGTGACAAAATGACCAGCAGAACCGCAATAGAGACAGAGGCGGTTGGTGATTCTCCGTTCCCTCTCCTTAGTCGAGATGCGGATACCTCCCAGCTGCATAGGCTCAGCACCCGAGCCGGCAGAGGAAGATGGTAGTGATGCGGAGAGGGGGGCAACGGAGAACGCGAGCTCCTTTCCACGAGCTCGGTGACGAAGATCAACCCGTCGCTCAATGCGAATAGCGAGTTCAATCAAGGAATCCACGCTGGAAGGAACCTCCCGGGAGAGAATCTCATCCTTTACCTCTGCGCGGAGACCCTCCAGAAAACGAGCGAGCAAAGCCGGCTCGTTCCAGCCACTGGAGGCAGCAAGAGTGCGAAACTCAATAGAGTAGTCTGTTATGGATCGATTACCTTGACATAGGGAAGACAGGACCCTGGAAGCCTCCTCCCCAAAAACAGATCGATCAAAAACCCGTATCATCTCCTCCTTAAAGTCCTGATACTGGTTAGTACACTCAGCCCTTGCCTCCCAGATTGCCGTGCCCCACTCACGAGCCCGTCCAATAAGGAGAGATATGACGTAGGCGACACGAGCAGTGCTCCTGGAGTAAGTGTTGGGCTGGAGAGAAAACACAATATCACACTGGGTGAGGAACGAGCGGCATTCCGTGGGCTCCCCAGAGTAACACGGCGGGTTATTGATTCTGGGCTCCGGAGATTCGAAAGCCCTGGAAGTGGCCGGTGGATCGAGGCGGAGATGGTGAACCTGTTCTGTGAGGTTGGAGACTTGGGTGGCCAGGGTCTCAACGGCATGTCGAGCAGCAGACAATTCCTGCTCGTGTCTGCCTAGCATCGCTCCCTGGATCTCGACGGCTGAGTGGAGAGGATCCGAAGTCGCTGGGTCCATTCTTGGTCGGATTCTTCTGTTACGGTGCGTGAATGAGGACCCAAAAGCGAATTAACGTAAACAGAGCTTCTTTAATAACAAAACAAACGTAGGCTCAGATGGACCGGCAGATTCCGACAGGACAGGACAAGGTTGCAGCAAACATGACGATAGTCTGGTTCAGGCATGAATAACACAAACAAGAATCCGACAAAGACAGAAACAAAAACAGAGAGAGATATAGAGGACTAATCAGAGGGAAAAAGGGAACAGGTGGGAAAAGGGGTGACGAGGTAGTTAGGAGGAGACAAGGAACAGCTGGGGGAAAGAGGGGGAGAAAAGGTAACCTAATAACGACCAGCAGAGGGAGACAGGGTGAAGGGAAAGGACAGAAACAAGACACAACATGACACTAAAACAAAAATCCAGAAAATCACATTGTATGATTTTTAAGTAAAAATGTCATGCAATAAAATGCAAATTAAGTATTTGATCACCTACCAACCAGTAAGAAGCGACCGTCTCTCTTCTCTGTATACATAAATGATGTTGCTCTTGCTGCTGGTGAGTCTCTGATCCACCTCTACGTGGACGACACCATTCTGTATACTTCTGGCCCTTCTTTGGACACTGTGTTAACAACCCTCCAGGCAAGCTTCAATGCCATACAACTCTCCTTCCGTGGCCTCCAATTGCTCTTAAATACAAGTCAAACTAAATGCATGCTCTTCAACCGATCGCTGCCTGCACCTGCCCGCCTGTCCAACATCACTACTCTGGACGGCTCTGACTTAGAATACGTGGACAACTACAAATACCTAGGTGTCTGGTTAGACTGAAAACTCTCCTTCCAGACCCACATCAAACATCTCCAATCCAAAGTTAAATCTAGAATTGGCTTCCTATTTCCCAACAAAGCATCCTTCACTCATGCTGCCAAACATACCCTTGTAAAACTGACCATCCTACCTATCCTCGACTTCGGCGATGTAATTTACAAAATAGCCTCCAATACCCTACTCAACAAATTGGATGCAGTCTATCACAGTGCCATCCGTTTTGTCACCAAAGCCCCATATACTACCCACCATTGCGAACCGTATGCTCTCGTTGGCTAGCCCTCGCTACATACTCGTCGCCAAACCCACTGGCTCCATGTCATCTACAAGACCCTGCTAGGTAAAGTTCCCCCTTATCTCAGCTCGCTGGTCACCATAGCATCACCCACCTGTAGCACGCGCTCCAGCATGTATATCTCTCTGGTCACCCCCAAAACCAATTCTTTCTTTGGCCGCCTCTCCTTCCAGTTCTCTGCTGCCAATGACTGGAACGAACGAACTACAAAAATCTCTGAAACTGGAAACACTTATCTTCCTCACTAGCTTTAAGCACCAGCTGTCAGAGCAGCTCACATATTACTGCACCTGTACATAGCCCACCTATAATTTAGCTAAAACAACTACCTCTTTCCCTACTGTATTTATTTTATTTTGCTCCTTTGCACCCCATTATTTTTATTTCTACTTTGCACATTCTTCCACTGCAAATCTACCATTCCAGTGTTTTACTTGCTATATTGTATATACTTTGCCACCATGGCCTTTTTTGCCTTTACCTCCCTTATCTCACCTCATTTTCTCACACCGTATATAGACTTGTTTCTACTGTATTATTGACTGTATATTTGTTTTACTCCATGTGTAACTGTGTCGTTGTATGTGTCGAACTGCTTTGCTTTATTTTGGCCAGGTCACAATTGTGAATGAGAACTTGTTCTCAACTTGCCTACCTGGTTAAATAAAGGTGAATGAAATAAAAAATAATTTTTTAAGTATTCCGGCTCTCACAGACCTGTTAGTTTGTCTTTAAGAAGCCCTCCTGTTCTCCACTCATTACCTGTATTAACTGCACATGTTTGAACTCGTTACCTGTCCACACACTTAAACAGACTCCAACCTCTCCACAACGGCCAAGACCAGAGAGCTGTGTAAGGACATCAGGGATAAAATTGTAGACCTGCACAAGGCTGGGATGGGCTACAGGACAATAGGCAAGCAGCTTGGTGAGAAGGCAACAACTGTTAGCGCAATTATTAGAAAATGGAAAAAGTTCAAGATGACGTCAATCACCCTCGGTCTGGGGCTCCATGCAAGATCTCACCTCGTGGGGCATCAATGATCATGAGGAAGGTGAGGGATCAGCCCAGAACTACACGGCAGGACCTGGTCAATGACCTGAAGAGAGCTAGGACCACAGTCTCAAAGAAAACCATTGGTAACACACTACGCCGTCATGGATTAAAATCCTGCAGCGCACGCAAAGTCCCCTGCTCAAGCCAGCGCATGTCCAGGCCCGTCTGAAGTTTGCCCATGACCATCTGGATGATCCAGAGGAGGAATGGGAGAAGGTCATGTGGTCTGATGAGACAAAAATAAAGCTTTTTGGTCTAAACTCCACTCGCCGTGTTTGGAGGAAGAAGAAGGATGAGTACAACCCCAAGAAAACCATCCCAACTGTGAAGCATGGAGGTGGAAACATTCTTTGGGGAAGCTTTTCTGCAAAGGGGACAGGACGACTGCACTGTATTGAGGGGAGGGTGGATGGGGCCATGTATCGCGAGATCTTGGCCAACAACCTCCTTCCCTCAGTAAGAGCATTGAAGATGGGTCGTGGCTGGGTCTTCCAGCATGACAACGACCTGAAACACATAGCCAGGGCAACTATGGAGTGGCTCCGTAAGAAGCATCTCAAGGTCCTGGAGTGGCCTAGCCAGTCTCCAGACCTGAACCCAATGAATCTTTGGAGGGAGCTGAAAGTCTGTATTGCCCAACGTCAGCCCCGAAACCTGAAGGATCTGGAGAAGGTCTGTATGGAGGAGTGGGCCAAAATCCCTGCTGCAGTGTGCAAACCTGGTCAAGAATTACAGGAAACGTATGATCTCTGTAATTGCAAACAAAGGTTCTGCTTTTCTGATGTATCAAATACTCATGTCATGCAAGAAAATGCTAATTTAATTACTTAAATATCATACAATGTGATTGTCTAGATTTTTGTTTTAGATTCCGTCTCTCACAGTTGAAGTGTACCTATGATGAAATTCAAAGACCTCTACATGCTTTGTAAGTAGGAGAACCTGCAAAATCAGCAGTGTATCAAATAATTGTTAGTGGAACTATCATTTGTTTTTCAACAGGACAATGACCTAACACCCCCCAGGCTGTGTAAGGGCTATTTGACCAAGAAGGAGAGTGATGGAGTACTGCATCAGATGACCTGGCCTCCAACATAACCAAATTGAGATGGTTTGGGATGTGTCAGACCGTAGAGTGAAGGAAAGCAGCCAACAAGTGCATAGCATATGTGGGAACTCCTTCAAGACTTTTGGAAAAGCATTCCAGGTGAATCTGGTTGAGAGAGTGCCAAGAGTGTGCAAAGCTGTCATCAAGGCAAAGGGTGGCTTTTGGAAGAATCTCAAATATAAAATATATTTTGATTTGTTTAACACTTTGTTTAACACTTGTTTGTTGACATCATTCAATGCTTTCTGGTTGTCACGTAAGCGTCTGTAAGACCAAAGATGTTATAACAAGGGATAGTTCACTCGACTGACTTATGGTGCTTTCAAGACAACTGGGAACTCTGAAAAATATTAGATCAAATCATGACATCAGAGATCTTCATGTCGGCGCTCTAGAAAGAGGAGTTGGATGACCGTTCAAATTATTCTTCCAAGTCAAAGTTCCCAGGTGTCTTGAATGTACTGAAGTCGGAAGTCTGAGATTTCCGAGTTCCCAGTTATTTTGAACGTGGCATCAGATTGTAACTTTGGAACAGCAGGGTTGCCAGCTCAGACCCCCATTTCCAGGGGTATTTATTTTTATTTAGAGTATAAACTTATCCTATGTTTGCCTCCGATTGATAAATCACCCATCATAGTAATATTTCCTGCATCATATCCTCACACGACACCTTCCCCCCATGGACTTGAAAACCCCGGTAAAATGGTTTCATACCTGTTTAGCTTTCGCACTACTGTAACGGTTGTCTCTGACGAGGAGGAGTAGTAGGAAGGATCGGAGGACCAATGCGCAGCGTGGTAAGTGTCCATATTGTTTAATAAGAATAATGAACACTGAACAAAACAATAAACGACAACGTGAAATAACAAAACCGAAACAGTTCCGTGTGGAACAAACACTGACACGGAAAATAATCACCCACCACTCAAAAGTGAAACCAGGCTACCTAAGTATGGTTCTCAATCAGGGACAACGATTGACAGCTGCCTCTGAATGAGAACCATACCAGGCCAAACACAGAAATCCCAAATTATAGAAAAAGGAACATAGACTGCCCACCCCAACTCACGCCCTGACCATACTAAAACAAAGACAAAACAAAGGAACTAAGGTCAGAACGTGACAGGTATGGTTAAGCTAGGCAGTAGGCTTGTATTTGGGTTAATGGTAAACGACTTGTCAAGATATGTGCTCCAGTTCTTTTAATTTTTTCAAATTTAATTTGTATAATTTTTCATTATTGAATATCCGAAACATACCATGTACTTGCAGTGAAGCCGCTCAACAACTACACCATACCAGTCAAACAACAGACTCCCATTCAGAGCGACACACAGAAGCATCCAGGGTCAATGCCCTGCTCAAGGGCACGTTGACGGATCGGCGACCAGGCCAAAAAACGTGAACCTGAACCCTCCAAGATCCCCCCACAGTTCCGCAATAGCTGTCCCTCAACCATTCGAGACCCCCCCCCCCCCCCAGCAGAATAATAATTGAAAAAATAAAATGAATTCCATTCCCCACCCCCAAGAACCCCCCAATGCACCAACAACCAAGAGAATGAACTAAAGAGAAAAAAGAAAAAGACAAGAAAACAGCAAACAACAATGGGTTATGGAATGAGTTTAGCTATGGATGTGTTCCATGTGATGTTTGGATGATGACGTTTTTGCTTGTATGTTTCACAATAAAAGGTGAAATTGAGGAATACATTTGTGAAGACCTTTATTTCCCATCAGTACAAAACATTGTTCAGATGCTTTTCTGACAACATCGCCGTTTAGACGCGTTTGTTGCATCATACGTTCTGTTGCTACTGTTCCAATCACATATTTGTGATCATATGCTGCAGGGACCACTCAACAATGATCACAAATATGTGATTGTATGTGTCAAAGGGTTAACCATATTTTCACATGTATTACATTTTGTTCAGACCACATGTTAAGACCGCCTTTTCACGTGAGGAGAAAAACATGTTTTTACCTCAGATGTGAATTGTGAAACATTCATCATTTCACATGTAAAAAAAAAACTACACATGACAATCTCACTTTCACATGTGGAATTGCATGTTTACATGTGAAAGCGAAAATCAAACGTGCAGTTCCACATGTAAGAAAACTCCACATTTACTCCAATGTTTGTAAACAATGTAAATGCAAATAAACAGTGTATAGCCTTCTTTCTTTTTAAAACTACAATTTTTACATTATGGATGGTCAGTCCTTGCATCCATAGTGTAGTCTATGGATTTGAGAGTGGTTGCAATTTTCCCTATCTTTGGTAATGTTACTCTGGCCTTCGCTTTTACTGCTCTTTTTCCAGTTGAAAGTTTTAGCAGATTCATTCCACCAACATAGCACCCTGCATCTCACTGCTGGTTTGCCTCTGCAACTAAACCGAGTAGGTCTCTGGATGGGTGACCAGATGAAGCGAAGTGGTGTCAATAAGAATGTGAAAAATAAACGTGTAAAAAAAAAAAAATCATGTGAAACTTCAACATGTGGCCAAAAACCAAATGTCTGACTTTCGTGAACGTTTTACATGATTTATTATTAGTTATTTTTTACATCTGAAATTGTTCATTATGTTTTTATTATAAGGGCGGGGCACCAATACACAATCAATCATTGGCAAAGAAGCAGTTACATAGCGATATCATCCGATCGGTCTGAGCATCCAAGCAGACCATCTGCAGACTTCATCAAAGAGCAGCTCCTAATGGCCATGGCAGCAACCGGCCAAAATAGGTGTAGACGAAGTTACGAAATCCCATCGGCACATTGGTATTGCAAGCTTTGTCTAAATATACTAATGCAACTGTCCTTTGGTCAAATAGGCTAATGGTAGAATGTCAGATGTATCATCATTATTGATACCATCAAAGTCACTCGGTGTGAGGTTGTTTGTTACTGCAATGAATTAATGACTATCCATAACAGGAGATATACAAATCAATTGTCCCACTCAAATTTCAACATTATTGATCCTATAGGTGTCAGAGGTAGACGAACAGAGAGCATTATTCTATTTTGCAAATCATTTTTATGTAGGTAAGAGGTATCCTAGATATAATGATAACTTTGCTTTCACAAAGCACTGAGTCAAATTGCATTATGTTTAGTATGCTAGTTTGAAATTCAATAAGAAATATTTAGATTTGCCCAAATGGTCCCCTTCACGTTACCTTCTCAATGTAGCAGAAGCATGCGGAGGCGCATGACCTTGCTCTATTTCAATTGTATTAGTCCATAGCCTAATTTCCAATCATGCACCTGCACCATCCTAGTCAATGAAGCCTATTAACAACTTTCTGGGCGGTTGGTTATCTGTGTACTTACCCTCAACAAGACTGGTCTTCATGATTTATGAATAAATCCAGTAGTTGAATAAATCCAGCAGAGGGAACTCTGTTTCCAGAGACTGTGTATCCGCTCTCGGTTGCAATCGATAGATAATTGCAAATCCAGTTCACTGTGTAGTCACGGACCCCCTAAGCCACGGTTATATTCTAACTTTAGACGGATGTTTTCCTGCTAAAGCCGATAGAAGGCTGGATCAGCGCTCAGTCATTTGGGCCAGTGAGAGCGAAGACAAAAACTAGAGTGTAATATCCAAACTGGGACCTTTCAACCAACACACAACGCACGGGAGCGCAGAGCACCCTTCCAAAAGGACGCACAAACAAGCAACAAAAAAACACACAAATAGCTCAAAGTTCCAGAATTTGGAAAATCAAAAATAGACAGAAAAAAAAAATAATAATCCATGGATACTGTGGTACATATCCTGTCTCAATTCTACCAGGCTGTAATCCGAACGAGGTAGGCCGAAATGAGAAGAAACCGCTGTGTATGGTTGTATATTGGCCGCGCTGCCATGCAAGATACAGTATGCGTTTGCATGGAGCCGTGAAAAAAGAGAGGGCGGGGCGGGAAGAGAGGGGCACTCAATCGAGAGAGAGAGTCCAAAGATGAATGTTTTATGGGTCTGGATCAGGGACTGCACGCTAATGAATGTTTTATAAGATTCGGGTGGTTTGACGTGCTGGGAATCTATTTGGATCAGACATGTTCAGGCAAGCACACACATGCATACGAAAAACCAAAATAAAAAAAATACACTGTGTATGTGAATGGCTTTATGGGATCAGGCTTTACGGTACCAGGCAAAAATAAACTATGGTAGGGATTGAACGCAGTTCTGACTGTCAAACATTCTAGACGGAATGGATCTTGACTCGCCAATAAGAACTGCATTGAGAATGAGCCTTTGACTGAACGTAATTATATAGCCTACATGTAAAAATATAAGCTTTTGTTATTTCAGTAAAAAGTAATACACAATTCTATTATGTTAGAAATCTCCCAAATATTCATCACAGTTTAGCATTTACCAAGTGAACCATCGAGGTCTTATTTTTTAATTGAGATAGTATAGCCTACTGTCAGATACATTTTCGCACTGTCATTAGGTGTACACTACAGTATGCTACATAAAGTGCACAAAAAAAAGCTTCTGGGGATCATGCGAAACGTTTGAGTGGATGCGGCCAACAGCTATTTGATGTAATACAAACTGCAGTTAAAAAGTGATTGAATATTGAGCACAATCGACGCATGGTGTTGAGATTGATTGGACCGAGAGAGTACCAAATCCCTGTGCTGTGTGCAGACAGGCCTACTGAAACCCAAGTGATTTTGATCAGTAAAGACTCACTGTTATTTTTAAGTACCATGCGCCCCCTAGCGGTAGACCGAGTTATAACGTGGTCCTTCACCACAATGGACAACACCAGAGATGCTGTGGTAGATGTTCTCTCTCACCTTGGGGCAACAAACTGGATATAGTGCAATTGAAGCTACCAGATGTCGTAACATACAACAAATATTTAAAAACAACTAATTACTTTTTGGTATATCTTATAAAGGAGACCAAATTCAATAGAAGATACAAGAGAGAATAGCATCTGATTTGCATCTGATTTGAGTCAATCAGACTGAACAATGCACTTCTGATGCCTGTGTTCTAGCATCAGCCATAATGCCAACATATGTGGTCTTAGTTTACTTTTGGCCACAGTACAGGTCGTGGTGTATTTTAAGCTACAGACACTAAAACCAAGAGATTAAAGAATATCATATCTGACAGGTGAGATGATGCAATGATGGATTGCTGAATACAATTTGTGGGTAGACTGTAAACTGGGGGGATAAGCGCAATCACCTTTGCTATTGAATCACACTAACAGAATACCCTGCAGAGCCTTCTATGAAACGCTTTGCAGTACAGGCCAGATAGGTTGGCAGTTGGCATGGGTAACATTACTTTTGTAACCTGGAAGAGCAAAGGTCACCCATTGTACGGAAGCATTGAGAGACTTAAACCTCAGTTAACACCTGGCTGGGGTTCAAGACATACCCATATTACAGTTTTAACACTGTAGCTCTTTTTCCCATGGTCAAATAAAATCACAGAATGGCATCGGGTAGCTCGTGTAGCCACCATGTAGTCTCACCGCACATATACAGTACCTTCAGAAAGTATTCACACCCCTTGACTTTTTCCACATGTTGTTGTGTTAGAGCCTGCATTTAAAATGTATTAAATGGAGATGTTGTGTCACTGATCTACACATAATACCCCATAATGTCAAAGAGGAATTATGTTTAAATGGTGATTTTAAAACAGTTACAGAGTTTAATGGCTGTGTTAAGAGATAACTGAGGATGGATCAACAACATTGTATTTACTTCACAATACTAACATAAACAACAAAGTGAAAAGAAGGAAGCCTGTACAGAGTAAAACATACTCAAAACATGCATCCTGTTTGCATTAAGGGATTAAAGTAATGCTGCAAAAAATGTGGGAAAGAAATTTACTTTTTGTCCTGAATACAAAGTGTTTCATTTGGAACTAATCCTTTACAACACATCACTGAGTACCACTCTTCACATGTTCAAACATAGTGGTGACTACATCATGTTATGGGTATGCTTGTCAAAATCCTAGAGGAAAACATTGTTCAGTCTACTTTCCAACAGACACTGGGAGACAAATGTACCTTTCAGCAGGACAATTACCAAAAACATAATGTAAAATATACACTGGAGTTGCTTACCAAGACGACATTGAATGTTCCTGAGTGACCTAGTTACAGTTTGACTTAAATCGGCTTGAAAACATATGGCTGGACTTGAAAATGTCTGACTAGCATTGATCAACAACCAACTTGATAGAGCTTGAGGAATTTTTTAAAGAATAAATTGGCAAATATTGTACAATCCAGAAAGACTCACAGCTGTCATCGCTGCCAAAGGTAAGATATTGACTCATGGGGTTGAATCCTTATCTAATCAAGATATATTTGTGTTTTATTTTACATTAATGTTTTTAAGATTTTAGACATTTTCTTCCGCTTTAACATTAGAGTATTTTATGTAGATCATTGACAAAATATTACATTTACATCCATTGTTATCCCACTTTGTTAGACAACATCTGAAACAAGTCAAGGGGTGAGAATACTTTCTGAATGCACTGTAGTTTTCGGAATATCACTGTGGAGATCTTGAATTAATTCCAGCCTCCTTTTATGTCCATATGTCAGTGTGTGGGTGGGGGATATATCATTACTGATTCTACTGCTTCCTCTCAACTCATTATAGAGTACAGTCTCTAATCTCCAAGACACCCACATTACCACTGCAGTGCATTATTCACGAATATGCATCCCAAATGACACCTTATTCCCTTTATGATGCACTACTTTTGACCACAGCCTTATGGGTATGGTCAAAAGTAGTGCACTATATAGGTAATAGGGTGCCATTTGGGAAATGGACACTGATATACAGGACTAAAAAGGATAGGTATATTGTGTGGGAGGTTGGAGGTTGTAGTCTCCTCCGTACAATAAGAGACTGTAAATTACTGCAGGTGATCACCATCACCATATGAATGAACTTCAGGAAGATCATCTAAAAATCTTTCATTCATGACTGTAATGAAATGAGTGAGTCAAGATGCTGGAATTTCAAAGCCGAAAGTTCTGGTTTCTATACTATCCTTTCAAACATGGGAGCTGGATCAGATCAATTACATCCTTTGGTAGGAGTGGGATTTGCAGGTGTTGCCATTGGAGGGATATCATTAATTAAATGACATGTGCAGGACTAGCTTACATTCATAACCAGAACGATTAGTGTCCCGTGTAGTAGTAATAGCTATGCAACAGTGGTAAGTTGTATTTGGACATTGTCATTCCCTACCTCCATCAAAAGCATCACAGGTGCATCTTAAATTAACGATGGCTGTTCATTCCATCAATATCAATATTTTACAAGGTACCCTGAATGTATTACATGCCAGGCTTCATAAAGAAATACTCTACATTGCATTGAGGAAAACCAATCAAGATTCCCTTCATCCAATCCCTCTTTCCACAGCTGCTGTCATTATTAGGAACAGAATGTGAGACAGATATCACACATTCTTTTCAACTTGTAGGACATAGTGTTCACTCACAATGCTGCTGGGTCTTCATTGAGGTGACACTAGGAGTGCCTCCCAACTTGCACCCTATTTCCCATATAGTGCACTTCTTTTAACCAGGCCCCTAGCTGGACAAAGGAAGTGCACTAAATAGAGAATAGGGTACCATTTAAGATGCACACCTAGTCAGATATCACTTCTGCCCTTGCAGACCTCATGACGGGTAATTTTCCCTCAGTGGCCTGGAGAAGACAATAGCAGCGATGGAATTGTTTTCACACTCTGTCCAGAACCTTATTAACTCATTGGAATAAATACAATGTTGACTTGTTCACATGAAGTTGTAATTACGCTGATTCCTTCTTTCCTTGCCGACACGTTCTCATCTCACACTTTTTCCATCTGTCGTTTCAATTAGATTCCCCTTCTAAGTCATCGGGACCGTGTGGATTGGATTGGCTTTGACTCATAAATTAAGACGCAGTCGTCCGATGTATGTACTTTAGTGTGGCTGGAGGCCGGTGGGGAAAGGCTTGTGTCCCTATTGGCACCCTATCCCCTATGTGATGCTCTACCTTTGATCAAAGGCCCATAAGCTCTGGTCAAAAGTAGTCCATTATTTAGGGAATAGGGTGCCAGATCACGCCTGACAGCCACTACCTCTAGAAGGGGGGAAATGCAAACATGTCATGTCATCCCCAACGGCGGTAAAGTCATACGTTATCGGCCCATAAGGCTATATTCCTTGAAACTGTCACTTGGTTTAAAGGACAAGTAGAAGGGAATGTATTCTCTCTTGCTCTCTCACTCTCTCACTCTGCATCTTAATGTGCTCTGTCTGTCTGTTGACTCTAGGATTCTTATACAGAGTGTAGAGGATGTTATGGTGAGCAGTACAGACCCAGATCATTAGTCTCATAGTATAGCTTTGATTTGATGCTGTCTTCTGGGTGATATGGGGACACAATGACAGATGTCAGTGGGTGTATTTCTCCCACAATAGCAAAATCAATTTAACTTTTCATAAGCTGTCTGTAAGTTGAGAGTTATACAGTGTACTTAAGGACTCATGGTCCACTGTATAGGCCTACTGTATAGGCCTACTGTGTGTATGCACTTCACATTATCAGTATTTATTGGATAACAGCATGAATTGGTTCTATAAATTGTTTGAGACTTTTTGTGATTATAGGTCAGATAGAATATAAAACCTATTTGATGTTAGTTTCAGTGTAACAGATGGAACACAACAAGAGTAAAAAAGATTACATTGGACAATCAACTCCACTACAGCACAGAACAGTATAAGAACCTTACATAATCAAGCATTTGTTTGTAGCTGGTATTTACAGCCCCCCTTCTGCACTGACGGACGCTGAATATTCAAAACCTTTCAATCTGAATTAGTTATTTTAAAAGATTTTTACTGGATTGGTTTACCCCGGCCTCTGATCATTTGAAGAATATTTGTCTTGACATTAACCTGACTCAACTAAGATTCAAACCTACACCGGATTAATGTAAGAAACACGCTGATTTACCTAATTTAGAAAATTTGCCCCAAAGTAGTTATTGAGTGGTGTCTTTGCTAAGGACACCAGTGATCACTGTCCAACTACATGGATTGATTTTAGGTCCTGCACTTATTACTGTCTATAAAAATAATGTTGCTCAATCAAAAAAAAAAAAATGTTTTACATGACACTGTTGTGTATGCTATTGCCTCCAAGGTTGACCAGACTTCAGTCTGCCTTCATTGCTTTGCAGAAAGCCTTTTTTGAACTGAAATTGGTAGTTAATGCCGGTAAAACCAAGTATATGTTATTCTTCAAATCACATAATTGATTTATGCATATGTCATTGGATGGTGCCATCATTGATCGTGTCCCCGCTTATAAATACCTGGCTATCTGAATTGACGAAAGCTATATTTCAAAAAGCATGTTGATGAGTTATTTAAGAAATTAATCCTTAAAATAGGCTTATTTTATACGAATATGTTATGTCGTTCATTAAATAGCAGAAAACAAATCATTTATTCGACATTCATACCGGATATAGACAATGGCGAAATTATCTATATGAATGCAGCAGCCACTGTATTGAAGCCAATAGACACCGTCATAGCTTGTTATGGGCAATAAGTTCCGTACACATTATTGCATTCTGTATCAGAAAGTAGGCTGACCCTCTTTGAAGTCTCGTAGATCAATGCATTGCACTCTATTTGTTTATATAGCCCTCCTGGATAAACTACCGCCATACCTTACCTCATTGTTAACTTACAGACTTACGTACGACATACTGTACCCGACCCGGCCTCAGGGATGCTAACTCTGGAGATCCCTTTGATCTCCCCTGAGTTGGGTAAATCTGCTTTTAGTTTTTTTGCACCTTACTTGTGGAATAATCGACAAGGCTGGATGAATTGGTTGATGACCTTTTAACTAAAGCATGTGTTCTATGATTGTGTTTAGCTTTTCTTGTGTGTATGTAATTATTAATGTGTATATTGATGTGCATAGTGTTTATGGATGTGTACACGGGCTCATCTGTAAAAAGAGACGTTGGGTTTTGCTTGGGTGTTGTGGACAGGGGTGGTGAAAAGACAATCTCATGACTCTGGATAAGAAAGTTGTGTCTTAGATCCCAGTTGTGGACACTGAGGGCATGTTAAATCCATGGGGGGAGCCCTAATAAAACAAGGTAGATTGGTCCTACTACTGTTCAAATGTACAAAAATGTAGCCGCACAAATCAACAACTGACACAAGAAAGATAGGCCTACATGTAATTTGTGCCAATCAACACGCACAGATCAGCTCGACAGAATTAACACCACAAGGCTATCAATGATTCTTACAGGCTTCACAGCTTGAACTTCAATCATTAGAACTATAGGCTACATTGCTGTCGGATTTGTGACACTACGCAATGAGTGTTAGTAGGCTACACACGGTATTGGTCGTACTACTGCGACATACAAAATGTTCAACATTTTTAATCTAGGCCTATCTGAAATGCAGCCATTTACACAACTGTAATTTTGCACACAAAAAAAGCACACAATGTTGTAGAGAAGCCCCACAAAGACTGGAAGCCCAAGATGCGCTCATTAAAACAGGACACACAGCACACCGTAACCATCATTCTTGACCATAGACAGGAGGCTTCCTAAGCCAGTTAGAGTGATAAATGGATAATGTTAGATGTGCTGCCAATTTCAGCACCACTGGAGTTGACAGCCAGGACAACAGGAACATGGTGCCAGGGCTCACCTCGGAGCACAACCAATTAGGCTACATTGGTCATTGTCCCTATACCCATCAAATAACGCAAAGCTGTATATCTATCAAAAGCAATTAGATCCGCAATGATTTTAAATGGCATTAAATACTGTGTGTCCACAGTAAAACAAGTCCTAGATCAACATAGCCCGAAAGGCCGCTCAGCAAGGAAGAAGATACTACTCCACAACCACCATACAAGAGACAGAATACGGTTTGCATTTGCACATGGGGACAAAGATCATACTTTTTTGGAGAAATGTCCTCTGGTCTGATGAAACAAAAATAGAACTGTTTGGCCATAATGACCATCATTATGTTTGGAGGACAAAGGGGGATTCTTGCAAGCTGAAGAACACCATCCCGACCGTGAAGCACGGGGGTGGCAGCATCATGTTGTGGGTGTGTTTTGCTGCTGGAGAGACTGGTGCACTTCACAAAATAGATGGCATCATGAGGGAGGACAATTATGTGGATATATTGAAGCAACATCTCAAGACATCCGTCAGGAAGTTAAAGCTTGGTTGCAAATGGGTCTTCCAAATGGATAATGACCCCAAGCATACTTCCAAAGTTGCGGCAAAATGGCTTAAGGACAACAAAGTCAAGGTATTGGAGGGGCCATCACAAAGCCCTGACATCAATCCTATAGAAAATGTTTTGGGCAGAACTGAAAAAGCGTGTACGAGCAAACCTGACTCAGTTACACCAGCTCTGTCAGGAGGAATGGGCCAAAATTCACCCAATTTATTGTGGGAAGCTTGTGGAAGGCTACCTGAAACGTTTGACCCAAGTTAAACAATTTAAAGGCAATGCTACCAAATACTAATTGAGTTTATGTAAACTTCTGACCCAGTGGGAATGTGATGAAATAAATAAAAGCTAAAATAAATAATTATCTCTACTATTATTCTGACATTTCACATTCTTAAAATAAAGTGATGATCCTAACTGAAGACAGAGAATCTTTACTAGGATTAAATGTCAGGAATTGTGAAAAACTGAATTGAAATGTATTTGGTTAAGGTGTATGTTAACTTCCGACTTCAACTGTATTCTTTGCCATCCATTCTGAAACTAACTGCTGCTCTTTGTTAAGTGTTGCAGTCAGTTCAGTCGCTGTAGTAGCTGACGTGTATAATGTTGAATCATCTGTGTACTGTACATAGACACACTGGCTTTACTCAAAACCAGTGGCATGTCATTTGTAAAGATTGAAAAATACAAGGGGCCTAAACAGCTGCCCTGGGGAATTCCTGATTCTACCTGGATTATGTTGGAGAGGCTTCAATTAACAAACACCCTTTGGGTTATTTTAGACGGGTAACTCTTTATCCACAATATAGCAGGGGATGTAGTCATAACACATACGTTTTTCCAGTAGCAGACCATGATCGCTAATGTCAAAAGCCGCGCTGAAGTCTTACAAATCATTCCTTGTATGTAATCTCTTCAACCCTCACCTCAGTCAACATGACAGTAGCAGACTTGATGTTTCACCTCACCATTAACACTGGCAAATGGTTCAAAACAAGTCAGGATTATTAAAAATACGGAATTTTAAGTTGCAGTGACAGTTCATAATTATTGGCACCCTTGATAAAGATGAGCAAAAAAGACTATAAAATAAATAATACAAATACTGAGCTATATTGCATGCTCCAAAAAATGGGGAAATTATATTATTTTATACTAATACCAGGGAAGGACAACTTTGATAGGGGTGGGGACCACAAAACATCTGAACTCATCATGAGGGGCCGCAGTGGCTCGTGGCTCGTGGGTCTGCATAACAACATCCATACCCACACATGCAGTGTCCTCAGCGTATTTAAAAATATATATATATTTAACCTTTTTTTAACTAGGCAAGTCATTTAAGAACAAATTCTTAATTACAATTACAGCCTAGGAACAGTGGGTTAACTGCCTTGTTCAGGGGCAGAATGACATATTTTTACCTTGTCAGCTCAGGGACTCGATCTAGCAACTTTTCGGTTACTTGGCCCAACGCTCTAACCACTAGGCTACCTGCTGCAACATTTTGTCATGAAAATAGAGGCTCTTCTTTGGTCACACACACCAGTGCAGTGGTGGGTTTGATGTTGAAAAACAGAAGCATATGCAGAAAAGTACCCCATGCCTACGGTAAAATATTGTGGTGGATATTTTGCATCCACTGGACCTGAGGTCCTTGTTAAGGTCATAAACTTGTGCCAGGACATTTTGGTGCCAGGACATTTTAACCAAAAACCTATTCAAGGAGGATGCCACTTGGCAGCTAGTGGATCTTTCAGCAAGGCAATAACCCAAAGCATTCCGAGATAATATACAGTATGCTGGTTTTAATCTCATTATAGTTTATATTCAGATAGGATTTTGAGGATTATGCTACTTTTATACTTTTCTATTTGGTTGTTTTATTGGTTTCTGTCACATTTTGTCTTAACTCTAAAAATAATTCAGGACAGGGCCAGGATCTGTTTTATTCCAGGAACAATACATTCTTCCAACAATACATTCCTCCCCCTCTCCTTCCCTCTCCTCCCCTTTGATTCCAGGAACATGCCCATGTCTTCCACACTGATCAGGCAACTCTTACATCTTAATGAGCAGGCGGCAACCCAGTGCTGGATATGAAAGAGAACCAGAGAAGCCCCAGTCCAGTCTGACAAGGCAGAGGAAGGCATGGCTAGGGATCAGTCAAGGACCTCATCTGATCTCTTTCTTTTCTAAGTCTCTCTCTCTCTTTATCTCTTTGCTTTGCCAGCTTTGCATGAGGAGTTGGTGTAAGGTCAGAAGAGAATGTGAAGCCTGAGGATTTGAGCTTGTTAGACAGCTGAGACAAGGACGCAGGGAATTGGAGCTCCTGACACTATCTACTGTATATTCTGCATAGGGGTTACTGTGGGTATCTGCTTTTTAATCTACAGCAATCAACTTTGTTATGAGTTATATTGTGTTGAGAGAAGTTTTGGTTTCTGTGTTATTCACTTGAATGAAACAGCTTTATGGGCACTAATCAGTGATTAGTTTAATTCCATTGCAATTGTATTCAATGTAGCCCTATACATGTAGCCCTATGCAGTGACACATGGTATTATATCATACAAAAGTGAGCTTTGGATGTGAAGCTTATGAGCTTAGCGCTTAACAGGAACAAATTAACAATTTAACACAGACATAGATTAAATTACTTTAGTTCATAAAGAAAGCACTGTTTAACCATTTATTATAATAGATTACAATGCATAATCTTGGCGTGGCGTTAGGCTCTGCTCCTTCAGGGTAGCTGCTGAAAAAAGCTGCATAGACCAGTATGGTCTGGAGACCAGCCTTCATTGTGTTTTCGCTGGAGACCAGCATTTGTTGTGTTTTTGCTGATGACCAGACTTCATTGTGTTTTGGACACAAACTGGTCACCAGCATACCAGAATATACCTGCAAAACCAGCTTAAAGTCACATCATGTTGGCTTGCAAAGTGATGTCGCTGAAGCTGGAGACTTGTATTTCTCTCACTAACTTTAAACATCAGCTATCTGAGCAGCTAACCGATCGCTGCAGCTGCAACTTTATTTTTTTCTATTGTGACTGTATGATTGTTTATTCCATGTGTAACTCTGTGTCGCACTGCTATGTTTTATCTTGGCCAGGTCGCAGTTGTACATTTTAACTTGTTCTCAACTAGCCTACCTGGTTAAATAAAGGTGAAATAAAAAAAAGTCTAATTACTATTGGAATCCATATGTACTGTGGATAATTTAAAAAATGATATTCACCCACAATCTTGTATTCAGAATGACTGCCAGGGTAAGAAAAAATAATAAAGTAGAGTACCTAAACCATTTAAACTGGAACAACCATTTCAGTAACGGATGCAATAAGTCCAACTAACAGATTAGTTTAGAAAAATGCATGCTATTTATCTGTGTGTAGCATGAAAGGTGAAATTAATTAATATGTAAATGTCTAGTAGTTATGTCTAGATGTTTTTTAAAGCCCTGGCTAGCCTACAGATACTATAAACATGGTCCCTTGTCTACCACCATTGCTTTGCAGAATGTTCAGGGTTTCTATCAAAAGAGAGTCGGTATGCCGAGTAAACTAGATATCCTAAATAGTGTTGTTTGCATTGGCTCAAATACGGCACTAACTCAGCCAGCCTGGAGTACCTGTAGGTGGGAATGGGGGAGAGTGACTGATCAATTGTTTCATCAAGGAGAGAGGTTTCATCTCCAGGGGTGCCAAATCTATAGCCTGTGCTGTTGTGGCTTTCCTCAAGAAGTGTTTCTTAAAAAAGAGAAACTCCTGGGGATAGGGACTGACAAAGCCTCTGTTATGAAGGGGATTAACAATGGGGTCCATAATGTGCTGAAGGAGTATGGCCTAAAATATCTGGTTCTTATTCGCTGTGTGTGCCACTCTCTGCAGCTTGCTCATATGTAGTTTTAAACATATTTAAGGTGTTTTTTACTCACTTTTTGTCTGTCCCACAATGTTATTCCTCTCTCCTACAGCGTCCATCACAATTACATGCACATGGCCAATTATGCAAATTAGGCGATGACATAATTTAGTGACTTCTAGCAACTGATAGGATAGCCAATAATAGCTACTTTCCTTACTGAGGAGTTGGCAACACTGCTCAACTGTTGACTCATTTATACTTGCTTCTGTGTCCTATTCGCCACGCAGGCCTGGTGTTTGACGCATGTGCGCTAGCCTGTTAGCCACATTATGACTGACTTGTGATCATTGCCCTTGTAAAGTTTGATTGTATTGACATTCCCAGCCTTAGTTACAGTCGTTCATGTTTGTTAATGTTGAGTTATTGAAACGGAAACGGTGCACCCCAAATGGGTGGCGGCAGCAAACAATGTACGAGGTCAGCTGTGAATTACAACCTGATAGCAATATATTTTGGACCACCAAAAAATCTATTGGTGAATTATAGCAATCATGCATTGAACTGCATCCATCTATTCTGCCAACAATGCCTTACTGTATGTCATGGAACGTTGAGTCAAATAGAACCTATTTTTAGAACCTGGTCTAGGAATTTGGTATTTGTGACTGATATTATGTTGGTCTGTTTGTTTCATATCTGCAAAGTAGTTCAAACATTGTCAATTCCACTTTAATTATGTTTGTTCTAAATCTATTGATGCCACCCAGTCGTTCGTTCTAAAGGTTCCGTTTTCATGATGGCCTGCAACGTTCTTATCCCTTGCTTGCCTGCTAGCTAGTCAACTATGGCTAGCACAGTCACGTCAAACAGTGCAGCCAGAATAACAGCAGAGTAGCTGCATTTGCGTTTGTTTAACCCTCCCGCTGTCCTCGGGGCATTTTGACCCGACACTACAGCAGTGAAAACAATCACCTCCATGATATTATGCAACTTGAAATTTGATGACTTGTCCTAGACTGACCCCAGTAGTACAAACGTGAATGGGTACATGTCCAGACATGTGGAGCAGTGAAAACAATCCCCTCTAGGATATTATTCAACTTGGAATGTGCTGACCTGTCCTAGACTGACCCCAGTAGTACAAAAGTGAATGGGTACATGTCCGTACATGTGCAGATATGTGGAGCAGTGAAAATAATCACCTCCATGATATTATGCAACTTGACATTTGATGACTTGTCCTAGACTGACCCCAATATTACAACAGTTATTCATGTATCCATGTAAGCTGTAGGAAACAACAGATACTAATATTGTCATGGGTACATGTCCATACATGTCCAGACAAGTCCGTACATGTCCAGACATGTAGTCTTGTCCAAGGTGCTGAAGCCATGACTGTGCGTTTCACTGCTGAACAGGTTCTAGAACCAATTTTTTAAAATGTCCAGCAAGACGACTCTGATTCTGAAAAGGAAGTGGAGGATGTGTCAGAAGATGAAGATGGGGAGGAATACAACCCAGAGCATGATGCATCATCTTCAGAAGAAGAAGAAAAATCCATCAAGCTGAAAAAGAGACTTTCCTGTTAAAAAACTGCTAAATCAAATCAAATCAAATCTTATTTGTCACATACACATGGTTAGCAGATGTTAATGCGAGTGTAGCGAAATGCTTGTGCTTCTAGTTCCGACAATGCAGTAATAACCAACAAGTAATCTAGCTAACAATTCCAAAACTACTATCTTAAGGGGATAAAGAATATGTACATAAAGATATATGAATGAGTGATGGTACAGAGCGGCATAGGCAAGATACAGTAGATGGTATTGAGTACAGTATATACATATGAGATGAGTATGTAAACAAAGTGGCATAGATAAAGTGGCTAGTGATACATGTATTACATAAAGATGCAGTAGATTATATAGAGTACAGTATATACAGTGCCTTGCGAAAGTCTTCGGCCCCCTTGAACTTTGCGACCTTTTGCTACATTTCAGGCTTCAAACATAAAGATATAAAACTGTATTTTTTTGTGAAGAATCAACAACAAGTGGGACACAATCATGAAGTGGAACGACATTTATTGGATATTTCAAACTTTTTTAACAAATCAAAAACTGAAAAATTGGGCGTGCAAAATTATTCAGCCACCTTTACTTTCAGTGCAGCAAACTCTCTCCAGAAGTTCAGTGAGGATCTCTGAATGATCCAATGTTGACCTAAATGACTAATGATGATAAATACAATCCACCTGTGTGTAATCAAGTCTCCGTATAAATGCACCTGCACTGTGATAGTCTCAGAAGCGCAGAGAGCATCATGAAGAACAAGGAACACACCAGGCAGGTCCGAGATACTGTTGTGAAGAAGTTTAAAGCCAGATTTGGATACAAAAAGATTTCCCAAGCTTTAAACATCCCAAGGAGCACTGTGCAAGCGATAATATTGAAATGGAAGGAGTATCAGACCACTGCAAATCTACCAAGACCTGGCCGTCCCTCTAAACTTTCAGCTCATATAAGGAGAAGACTGATCAGAGATGCAGCCAACAGGCCCATGATCACTCTGGATGAACTGCAGAGATCTACAGCTGAGGTGGGAGACTCTGTCCATAGGACAACAATCAGTCATATATTGCACAAATCTGGCCTTTATGGAAGAGTGGCAAGAAGAAAGCCATTTCTTAAAGATATCCATAAAAAGTGTCGTTTAAAGTTTGCCACAAGCCACCTGGGAGACACACCAAACATGTGGAAGAAGGTGCTCTGGTCAGATGAAACCAAAATTGAACTTTTTGGCAACAATGCAAAACGTTATGTTTGGCGTAAAAGCAACACAGCTCATCACCCTGAACACACCATGCCCACTGTCAAACATGGTGGTGGCAGCGTCATGGTTTGGGCCTGCTTTTCTTCAGCAGGGACAGGGAAGATGGTTAAAATTGATGGGAAGATGGATGGAGCCAAATACAGGACCATTCTGGAAGAAAACCTGATGGAGTCTGCAAAAGACCTGAGACTGGGACGGAGATTTGTCTTCCAACAAGACAATGATCCAAAACATAAAGCAAAATCTACAATGGAATGGTTCAAAAATAAACATATCCATGTGTTAGAATGGCCAAGTCAAAGTCCAGACCTGAATCCAATCGAGAATCTGTGAAAAGAACTGAAAACTGCTGTTCACAAATGCTCTCCATCCAACCTCACTGAGCTCGAGCTGTTTTGCAAGGAGGAATGGGGAAAAATTTCAGTCTCTCGATGTGCAAAACTGATAGAGACATACCCCAAGCGACTTACAGCTGTAATCGCAGCAAAAGGTGGCGCTACAAAGTATTAACTTAAGGGGGCTGAATAATTTTGCACGCCCAATTTTTCAGTTTTTGATTTGTTAAAAAGGTTTGAAATATCCAATAAATGTCGTTCCACTTCATGATTGTGTCCCACTTGTTGTTGATTCTTCCCCAAAAAATACAGTTTTATATCTTTATGTTTGAAGCCTGAAATGTCGCAAAGTTCAAGGGGGCCGAATACTTTCGCAAGGCACTGTATGTATACATATGAGATGAATAATGTAGGGTATGTAAACATTATATTAGGTAGCATTGTTTAAAGTGGCTAGTGATATATTGTACATCATTTCCCATCAATTCCCATTATTAAAGTGGCTGGAGTTGAGTCAGTGTGTTGGCAGCAGCCACTCAATGTTAGTGGTGGCTGTTTAACAGTCTGATGGCCTTGAGATAGAAGCTGTTTTTCAGTCTCTCGGTCCCAGCTTTGGTGCACCTGTACTGACATATTCTGGATAATAGCGGGGTAACAGGCAGTGGCTCGGGTGGTTGTTGTCCTTGATGATCTTTATGGCCTTCCTGTGACATCGGGTGGTGTAGGTGTCCTGGAGGGCAGGTAGTTTGCCCCCGGTGATGCGTTGTGCAGACCTCACTACCCTCTGGAGAGCCTTACGGTTGTGGGCGGAGCAGTTGCCGTACCAGGATGCTCTCGATTGTGCATCTGTAGAAGTTTGTGAGTGCTTTTGGTGACAAGCCGAATTTCTTCAGCCTCCTGAGGTTGAAGAGGCGCTGCTGCGCCTTCTTCACGATGCTGTCTGTGTGGGTGGACCAATTCAGTTTGTCTGTGATGTCTACACCGAGGAACTTAAAACTTAGTACCCTCTCCATTACTGTTCCATCGATGTGGATAGGGGGGTGTTCCCTCTGCTGTTTCCTGAAGTCCACAATCATCTCCTTAGTTTTGTTGACGTTGAGTGTGAGGTTATTTTCCTGACACCACACTCCGAGGGCCCTCACCTCCTCCCTGTAGGCCGTCTCGTCGTTGTTGGTAATCAAGCCTACCACTGTTGTGTCGTCCGCAAACTTGATGATTGAGTTGGAGGCGTGCGTGGCCACGCAGTCGTGGGAGAACAGGGAGTACAGGAGAGGGCTCAGAACGCACCCTTGTGGGGCCCCAGTGTTGAGGATCAGCGGGGTGGAGATGTTGTTGCCTACCCTCACCACCTGGGAGCAAGACATCCTGGTCCGTGACGGGGCTGGTTTTCTTTCTGTAATCCGTGATTGACTGTAGACCCTGCCACATACCTCGTGTCTGAGCCGTTGAATTGAGATTCTACTTTGTCTCTATACTGACGCTTAGCTTGTTTGATTGCCTTGCGGAGGGAATAGCTACACTGTTTGTATTTTTTCAGTTTCACGCGAATGCTGCCATCAATCCACGGTTTCTGGTTTGGGAATGTTTTAATCGTTGCTATGGGAACGACATCTTCAACGCACGTTCTAATGAACTCGCTCACCGAATCAGCATATTCGTCAATGTTGTTGTTTGATGCAATACGAAACATATCCCAGTCCACGTGCTGGAAGCAGTCTTCTAGTGTGGCTTCAGATTGGTCGGACCAGCGTTGAACAGACCTCAGCGCGGGAGCTTCTTGTTTTAGTTTCTGTCTATAGGCAGGGATCAACAAAATGGAGTCGTGGTCAGCTTTTCCGAAAGGAGAGTGGGGCAGGGCCTTATATGCTTCGCAGAATTTAGAATAGCAATGATCCAAGGTTTTTCCAGCCCTGGTTGCGCAATCGATATGCTGATACAATTTAGGGAGTCTTGTTTTCAGATTAGCCTTGTTAAAATCCCCAGCTACAATGAATGCAGCCTCAGGATATATGGATTCCAGTTTGCAAAGAGTCAAATAAAGTTTGTTCAGAGCCATCGATGTGTCTGCTTGGGGGGGAATATATACGGCTGTGATTGTAATTGAAGAGAATTCCCTTGGTAGATAATGCGGTCGACATTTTAGTGTGAGGAATTCTAAATCAGGTGAACAGAAGGACTTGAGTTCCTGTATGTTGTTGTGACCACACCACGTCTCGTTAACCATGAAGCATACGCCCCCAAATGGTCCTCAGTAGCATATCACAACCAGTGCAGGATGGCAGAGCATAACGGCCCGGAAAGGACCCCAGGACCCACAACGTATGTCGTTTCCCATGCCTATGACATGGCCTCAACATTCTACCTGTTCATCACACTGGCAATAGAAAAAATCATCCTGGACATGACAAATCTGGAGGGTTTTCGAAAATATGGAGACAGCTGGAAAGGGATGGATGAGACTGACCTGCATGCCTACATAGGGCTGCTAATCTTAGCAGGTGTATACAGGTCCCAAGGTGAGGCTGCAGTTAGTCTATGGGATGCAGAGAGTGGAAGGGAAATTTTCCGTGCCGCCATGCCACTCAAACTCTTTCACACTTACTCAAGACTATTACGATTTGATGACCGTGAGTCAAGACCTGCAAGACGTGCGACAGACAAACTGGCAGCCATAAGAGAGGTCTGGGACAAGTGGGTGGAGCGGCTGCCAGTCCTCTATAACCAGGGCCTGACATGACAGTGGATGAGCAACTGGTTCCATTCAGAGGTAGTATATGGATGCCTCGTAAGCGCAACAAGAGGAGGGTGTTCCTGGAGCAGATGGGAAAGGCACTTGTAACTCCATTCATCAACAGAAGGGAGCGTCTCCCTCGCACAGACGCATCTGCAGCAGTTGTAAAAGCTGTTCAGAGGGCCAGATCTCATGATCAACCTGAGGAGCCACTAGCCACTGCCCCGGCCTCTGCCCCAGCTGGGGAAAGTAAGAGGAAGAGGTGTCAGATCTGCCCACCAAAGAAGGACTCTAAACACATACTGTGTGCTGCAGGTGTAAGACATATATCTGCAAAGGCTGTGCAAATGCATACTGTCACACATGTGCTTACTGGGGGTTTAGTCAAGGCGGGTCAGTTTGACCCGGAGCACACGGGGTGTATAAAGAATATGAGGACAATGGGATGGTTAAGCTGTTTTCTAGTGATTTTGGGGTGGGATACAACCATAACAATTTGCTAATGATGCACGATTTCGCCTGGCATGGCATAGAACATTTGCTCTCTCGCCAGGACACTGTTCAGAGGAGCTAGGCAAGTCTGTTGTGAGGAGCAAGTTTGCTGGAAAACTAGCTGCATTTTGTGTTTTTCTATTGTTATTTATTTGTATATATCTATGAAAAAGTATGCTGACTCATGATTACGACTGGCTGAGAAAAGTTGCCAGACTCTCTGTCTCTTCCCGACACGTGTATTAATTACTATGGAATAGCTGGAGATCGAATTTCAATATTCAAAGTATATTGAAACAGACAGCAAGGTTAATACAAATCTCCGCTGTTGAAAAGCAAATGCTAGACTAAAATAAATGATAATGTCTAGATCTCTTTTACAGATGAATTACATACAGTAAATTACAGAAAATACACACGTCAAAATATAAATTTAAAAGTAGAAAGAAAAACATGGTCATATGTTCATCGTAAGGTCCTCAATCAACTTTCTGAATTGCCCTGGAGGCACCAGAACATAGATTTTTTTTAACATGAATAAATATGGTGCAAGAAAACTAAAAGCTGGTTTACCTAACTCAGTAGAGATCAAAGGAATTTCCAAAGTTAGCCATCCCTGAGACCAGATGTGATAACTTGTATGTCTGAAGTTTATTATTAAGGATGTTAAGTACAGTGGGACTTTTTTGTAAAAAGGACTTTGTAAATGAAAACATAGCAATGTATCAACCTACCTGACATAAAAGAGGGCCAACCAACTTTCTGGTGCAGAATGTAGTGATGTGTACTAAAATTATCTCCCGTAATAAAGCCCAGTGTGCTACGATAAACTGCTTCTAACGGATTTGAAAAAGTTGGGTGCTGCGTTCATAAAGATGATGTCGCCGATAGGAACGTTGACTGAATAGTCTGCTTTCTACTATTTAACGAGAGGCAGGACCTATTTCTTTTGAAGAAGCCCATTTTCATTCTCAGCTTCTTAATAACTAACTCATCAATATGCTTTTTAAAAAAGACAGTGGAGACAAAGTTTATAAATTGCTTGGCTGTGCTGATGAGACAGTGGATTGCGCAGTCAGATGGAATAGTGAATAGGCATTTCAATGTCATAGCCTTAGCCGGTGGTAACTTGTGGAATAGACACGGGTTGGAACAAGGTTTAACCTTTTGAGGGCATGGCAGATTACGCCCCCTTTGGAGAAATTGGGTACCCCTAGTAAACTGAAAAAAAAAAATATTAAAAATTGCTAATATATGCATATAATAATTATTATTGGATAGAAAACACTCTAAAGCTTCTAAAACCGTTGGAATTATGTCTGTAAGTATAGCAGAACTCACAGGGCATGCATTCTTCCAAACTAGTTTTTGTGGCCATGAAAGTTGGAGCAACTTTGACGTCATGCCCCCACCCTTCCCGACCACTTATGGATCTGGGGACACTTTCCATCTCTTCCACTAGATGTCCTCTTTCTTTGGAGCGTTCAATCGTTCAAATCGCGCGAGAATTGGCCCTATAGGAGTGGTTGGAGTAAGTGTCGCGATAAAAAAACCTGTGCGTTAGGGCGCGAATTGGTCACAGCCATTCCTTTGTGCCAGCACTCCTGGGAAGAGCAAACGATGCCCGGTTGAATTGAAGTTTGTTTTGCACGTCTAAAACATCATAAAGCTTGCTTCTGCACTTAGTTTGACCTGTTTAGTCGACATATGTGTAATTTTGAAGTTTTGATGCGCAACTTATCCGGACCGGAGGACGTTTTGGGTGCATTTCAGCTGATGTTATTAGCAGTAGCTAATACAAAGACGCAAGACTTGAAACCAAACGATGTATTGGGTAAGTATGAACCCTTCCAGAACATTCTGAACGAAGACCATCGAAGGTAAGGGAATATTTATGCTTAAATCTGTGTTTCTGTTGACTCTGTTGACTTGGAACTGAGCGCTGCCTCAGCATATGAAATAGTGTGCGATTTCTGTAACGTTAAAAATAAATCTAACACAGCGGTTGCATAAAGAAGCAGTGTATCTTTCTAACTATATGTAGAACATGTATATTTAGCCAAAGTTTATGATGTCTATTTACGTTATCTTGCCGAGCTACCTAGGTTTCCTGCGGGCATTTTTGAGTAATTTCTGAACATGAGTACACTGTAAATGGACATTTATGGATATATATGGCATATTATTGAAAAAAAAAAAATGTACTGTGTAACATTTCCTATCACTGTCATCTGATGAAGATTTTCAAAAGGTTAGTGAGCGATTTATTTTTTAATCCTGCTTTTATAATTTTATATTTTCTGGGACAAAATGGCTGCCGCTTGTCTTTGTTTCGGTGGTGGTCTAATATAAATGTGTGGTGTGTTTTCGCAGTAAAACATTTTAAAAATCTGACATGCTGGGTAGATGAACAAGGTGTTTATCTTTCATTTGAGCTATTGGACTTGTTAATGTGTGGAGGTTAAATATTTTTAAGAATATGTTTGCGTTCCATGCGCCACCGTTTGAGCTGAACGGGGGGGAGGGTGTTCCTCCAGAGGAACTCCTGGCATCAACAGGTTTTAACAGCATCTAAGATTAGACCGACCCATTGTATAAACTCAAATAGGCTACACGGTTCTTGTCTTTTCATTGTTGATCAACAACGCAATTTCGGGAAAACATTGGACATTATAAAATAATGTCATGTCTTTCTCCTACAGTACCCAACCAACAATTTTTATCAATGACTCATTTTATGCATTTATATTATTTGGGCACTGAGAGTAGGCCTAACTCCGTGATAAGAACTGCCAGAGAGCAAGTCAATGAAACATGTTGCTTGTTTTGTTTTAGCCCAGTTTAAACCGAGTGGAGCTAGTCTTACAACACATAGGCCTACCCACCTGGCAAGTTATTTGCCGACCCGTGCCTCTGCCTGTTTTGCAACACTTTTTCCATGTCCGAATGTATACCAGTACACGGTTCTGATTATGGGGTTGTCATTTGCATCGTCGAGCAGTGCCCAAGAAACAATTGAGTCCAATTACGAGACGCTACCAACCCCCTCCAGAACCAAACCAAACATGGATTCCATGTTGTCTTCTCATCTTGAGCGCACACCTGTCTGTGTTTTACACCTGTTTGTCCAAGCTACTCAGCCTTGCAATAGACCGCCACAGTGGAAGTGCCATAATACCCATAAAAACACGGAAATAATTCAAATGGATTTTCCGCCATTCATTTTCACATTGTGAATTCTTCAAAACAATTCTAATGAATTGCGTTTGGTGTAGGCTTACCTCGGCCTGACATTTTGATAGCCGTGTAACTCTCTCGGACAAGATGAGTTTTATCAATATAATTGCCTCAATTTACTAAAAAATAAATTGCAATGCTAATTATTGATGAAAGTTACCTTGTACAAGACAGATTTGCACGGTTTTCAAAACATCACACCAGGGTAAGCCTATATGAAACACAACCTTATATGAAGTTGTTCTAAAATCCCTGGGGGAAAAAATTATTGGAACCATTTCCAGGTTTTATGACTCATGCTGTGGTATTCAATATGGGCATTATGCTGCCGCAGCCAGGAAGCAGACATGAAGTAGAATGGACATGTGCACACAAATATTGACATCCATGTTTGGTTTTGATTTGAGGGTGGTGATACTGTAGCATCTAACTATTGGATAAAATGATTTATACAGTAGGGCACTGCTCGGCGATGCAAACTGTCACGTTCTGACCTTAGTTCCTTTTATATGTCTTTATTTTAGTTGGTCAGGGCGTGAGTTGGGGTGGGCATTCTGTTGTTTTTTCTATGTTTTGTTCTGTTGTTATATTTCTATGTGTTTGGCCTAGTATGGTTCTCAATCAGAGGCAGGTGTCAGTCATTGTCTCTGATTGGGAGCCATATTTAGGTAGCCTGTTTTCTATTGTGTTTTGTGGGTGGTTGTATCCTGTGTTAGTGTTTTCACCATACGGGGCTGTTTTGTTTGTTTGTTTGTTTGTTTGTTTGTTTGTTTGTTTGTTTGTTTGTTTGTTTGTTTGTTTGTTTGTTTGTTTGTTTGTTTGTTTTGTTTGTACTTTTGTTCAGTTGATTTATTAAATATATCATTATGGACACTTACCATGCTGCACATTGGTCTGATCCTTGCTACTCCTCCTCTGAAGAAGAGGAATTCCGTTACACAAACCAGGACATTTTAATCAGAACCGTCTACCGTTTGTAAACATATATTCCAACGTCAAACACATGCTGCTAAAAAAGGTAGTCATTTGCCACATCCTTAACTCAAACACTTATCCAATGTTATGCACTAAGACGGAACGTTACTTTTAAAATGGCGGTACTTAATGTTATTAATTGTATATGTGAGGGCACACTCTATTTTGTCTACATGTTTTATAGCCTACTGACAGGTATTTGGTTAGCCCTTGTTGGTAAGAATTACCACACAGGTTAACCCATGCTGCCCTCAAACAAAAGAACGCTGCCTGATAATTAACTATAGGCTATGTTTCAACTTGTCAATTTCAAATTGTTTTCTAACTAATTTTATTTTCTAAAAACAGCTTTGAATTGAGGTGTCTTCCACCTCATTGATTCACATATAAGTAGCTCATTTCACTTTTGACTACAATTTACGTTTGAGGCATTACAGAGCCAGACAAACTTCTCTCTTCAACGATAGCCCAAGCACTTCCCCAGTGTTTCCCCAGATCAAGTACTCAGACATTTGCACATCTCCAGTCACAACAGAACTTCAGAGCTTGCACAAACTTTTTCCCCCTGGCACGTTTTCCGGCTGGAGCAGGCTTTGCATTCATTGTGCTTTTCCTTACTAATAATAACTTTGGACATGTGTGCATTCCTGTCAAAGTAAGTGCCTTATTTTCTGTATATTGTGTTGTCATTTCTGCTGTAAAATACCGTATGTATGGAGCGTAATGTATTTACTGTTTTGTTCACATTTTCAAATTTTGGTGACAAATCATGCATTCCGCTTCTTGCATATATTATAATGGACACATATGATGTGTATAAAATACTTTTTTGAAGGTTATACTCCCTTTATTATGTTTTTCCCCATACATTGGGAAAACCAAGCGCTGATCTACTTCATAATTAGGCGTCCTGTCAGCGGGACACCTGCCGACAACATAGGATGAAATTGGAGGGCGCGCAATTCAAGTAAATAATCTGAATATTAAACATTTACGAACATATGAACATCTTTTATCGGTTAAAAGCTTAAATTTGTGTTGATCTAACTGCATTGTCCAATTTACAATAGGCTTTACAGCGAAAGCATACCATGTGATTGTTTGAGGACAGCTCCCCATATCAACATATTTTTCAACCACCACATAAAATGACAAATAGCGATTAAATAATCACTTACTTTTTGAAAATCTTCCTCTGTTTGCAATCCCAAGGGTCCCATCTTGTCACACCCTGGTTTTAGTATTTTGTGTTTTCTTTATTAATTTGGTCAGGCCAGGGTGTGACATGTTTTTTTTTATGCGGTGTGTTTTGTCTTGTTTTTTTTTGTAGGTATTGGGATTGTATTATAGTTGGGGTATCTAGCATAGTCTATGGCTGTCTGGAGTGGTTCTCAATCAGAGGCAGGTGTTTATCGTTGTCTCTGATTGGGAACCATATTTAGGCATCCATATTCTTTGAGTGTTTTGTGGGTGATTGTTCCTGTCTTTGTGTTTGTTGTCACCAGATAGGCTGTTTAGGTTTTCTCATGTTTATGGTTTTGTTAGTTTATTCATGTATAGTTTTCTTCATTAAAAAAACATGAATAGAAACCACGCTGCATTTTGGTCCGACTCTCCTTCACCTCAAAAAAAACGTTACAGAATCACCCACCACAACAGGACCAAGCGGCGTGGTACCGGGCAGCAGCAGGAGCAACGTAATAAAGACTTCTGGACTTGGGAAGAAATCCTCGACGGGAGAGGACCCTGGGCAAAACCAGGGGATTGTCGCCGCCCCAAGGTGCAGCAGGAGAAGTGGCAGCGCGAGGGGGAATGGACATGGGAGGACGAATTGGACAGAGAAGGACCCTGGGCTCAGCCTGGAGAATATCGCCGCCCCAAAGAAGAACTGGAGGCGGCGAAAGCAGAGAGGGGCTGGTATGAGGAGGCAGCACGGCGACGCGGATGGAAGCACGAGAGTCAGCCCCAAAAATTTATTGGGGGGGGGGCTCACAGGGAGTATGGCTACGCCAGGTTGGATACCTGCGCAAACTTCCTGTGCTTACCGGGGGACTAGAGAGACCGGGCAGGCACCGTGTTATGCTGTGGTGCGCACGGTGTCTCCAGTGCGGGTGCATAGCCCGGTGCGGTACATACCAGCTCCGCGTATCGGCCGGGTTAGAGTAAGCATCGAGCCAAGTGTCATGAAGCCGGCTCTACGCATCTGGTCTCCAGTGCGTCTCCTTGGGCCGGCATACATGGCACCAGCCTTGCGCTCGGTGTCTCCGGTTCGCCTGCATAGCCCAGAGCGGGCTATTCCACCTCGCCGCACTGGCAGGGCGATCGGGAGTATTCAACCAGGTAAGGTTGGGCAGGCTCGGTGCTCAAGAGCTCCAGTGCGCCTGCATGGTCCGGTCTATCCAGTACCACCTCCACGCATCAGCCCTCCGGTGGCAGCTCCCCGCACCAGGCTTCCTGTGCGTGTCCTCGGCCCAGTACCACCAGTGCCAGCACCACGCATCAGGCCTACAGTGCGCCTCGCCTGGCCAGCGCTGCCAGAGCCTTACTCCTCTCCAGCGCTGCCGGAGTCTCCCGCCTATCTAGCGCTGCCAGAGCCTTCCGCCTCTACAGCGCTGCCGGAGTCTCCCGCCTGTTCAGAGCTGCCAGTCTGCAAGGAGCTGCCAGTCTGCAAGGAGCTGCCAGTCTGCAAGGAGATGCCAGTCTGCAAGGAGCTGCCAGAGCTGCCAGTCTGCAGGATGCCGCCAGAGCTACCAGTCTGCAGGATGCCGCCAGAGCTGCCAGTCTGCAAGGAGCCGCCAGAGCTGCCAGTCTGCAAGGAGCCGCCAGAGCTGCCAGTCTGCAAGGAGCCGCCAGAGCTGCCAGTCTGCAAGGAGCCGCCAGAGCTGCCAGTCTGCATGGAGCAGCCAGAGCCGCCAGTCTGCATGGAGCAGCCAGAGCTGCCAGTCAGCATGGAGCAGCCAGAGCCGCCAGTCTGCATGGAGCAGCCAGAGCCGTCAGTCTGCATGGAGCAGCCAGAGCCGCCAGTCAGCATGGAGCAGCCAGAGCCGCCAGTCAGCATGGAGCAGCCAGAGCCGCCAGTCAGCATGGAGCAGCCAGGATCCGCCAGTCAGCCAGAATCTGCCAGTCAGCCAGGATCCGCCAGTCAGCCAGAGTCTTCCAGATCCGCCATTCAGCCAGTATCCGTCAGAACCGCCAGTCAGCCAGGATCTGCCAGAACCACCTGCCAGCCAGGATCTGCATGAGCCAATTACCTGCCTGAGTTTCCTCTCAGTGCTGAGCTTCCTCTCAGTGCTGAGCTTCCTCTCAGTGCTGAGCTACCCCTCAGTCCCAAGCTACCCCTCAGTCCAGTGGGGTCCTTGGTGAGGGTTACTAGGCCAAGGTCGGTGGCGAGGGTCGCCTATCTAAGGACGCAAGGCAAAGGGACTAAGACTTTGTTGGAGTGGGGTCCACGTCCCGCGCCGGAACCGCCACCATGGACAGACGCCCACCCGGACCCTCCCCTATGGTTTAGGTGTGCGGCCAGGAGTCCGCACCTTGGGGGGGGGGGGGGGGGGGGGGTTCTGTCACGCCCTGGTCTTAGTATTTTGTGTTTTCTTTATTAATTTGGTCAGGCCAGGGTGTGACATGTTTTTTTTTATGTGGTGTGTTTTGTCTTGGTTTTTTTTGTAGGTATTGGGATTGTATTATAGTAGGGGTATCTAGCATAGTCTATGGCTGTCTGGAGTGGTTCTCAATCAGAGGCAGGTGTTTATCGTTGTCTCTGATTGGGAACCATATTTAGGCAGCCATATTCTTTGAGTGTTTCGTGGGTGATTGTTCCTGTCTTTGTGTTTTGTTGTCACCAGATAACCTAAACAGCCTTTCTCACGTTTATTGTTTTGTTAGTTTATTCATGTATAGTTTTCTTCATTAAAAAACCATGAATAGAAACCACGCTGCATTTTGGTCCGACTCTCCTTCACCTCAAGAAAACCGTTACACATCTACAACATGCATGGTCGTTTTGTTAAATATAATCCTTCTTTATATCCCAAAAAGTTTGTTTAGTTGGCGCCATCGATTTCAGTAATCCACTCGTTCAACATGCAGACAAAGAAATCCAAAAAGCAACCTAAATGTTGTTAAATCAAGTCAAACTATGTTTCCATTTAATCCGCAGGTAACCTAAAATGTAATTAAACAATATTTCATACGGAAAGCAGTATGTTAAATAGAAAAGTAAAATTAGCAAGTGCTAGTCCTCTTCGTCACACACCCACAGACTGTGAATCCTTGTACCAAAACTCAAAATTCTTCCTCGTTTTGGAAGAAACAAGCCTGAAACCTTGAACAAAGACTGTTGACATCTAATGGAAGCCATAGGAATTGCAATCTGGGAGCTGGAATTGCATAGGACCCATAGCTTTCCATTGAAAGAGCATGGGATCTAAAAAACAAAAACATTTCCGGTTGGTTTTTCATTTTTTTTACTCCTACCATATCAATTGTGTTATAGTCTAATACATTATTTTAACATTTCTACAAACTTCAAATTGTTTTCTGTCCAATGGTACCAATTATATGCATATCCTGGCTTCTGGGCCTGAGTAACAGGCAGTTTACTTTGGGCACTTCAGTCAGGTGGAAATTCTGAAAAAAAGAACCCTAGCCCTAAGACGTTCATAAGAGCAGTCAAAGTTCAGCTGGGAAATGGAGCAATTTTCAAGCAAATAAAGTAAACTTGTCAAGGCAAATTAAGCAGATGATTGTACATTTGATCTTTTTTTCTTTCTATTTAGCTTGTTTGGCGTAAGCACTTGGACATTTTTCTCAGCACATACTGTTTACATAAATCATATTTACTTTATGCGCTGTTATGCATAAATGTGCCTGATTTTAGCCAGGAGGAGAAACCAATTTTCATACCACACCATAACTAAAGGCACTTGAAATGCAATTGAATTCCAAAAATGGGGAGGAAGATACAGTGTATACAACAGCGTGACCGAAAAGATATTGAATCACAGCCATGTTTTTATCATGAGACCAAAACATAAAATCACTTGTGTGAAAGCTACTGGGGATGCTGAGAATGGCATCACACATGTGGCTTAAATCATCATGTACTATTTTTTCAGGTGTGCTGGTGTTACTGCATACTCTGGATGCACAGGAACATCATACAGAGTCAGTGGTTGGATCGGCGTGCCTCAGGTGAGTAACAGTTTATTAGCTTTTCTCATGGTGTGCTGCTGCTTCTGCTGCTTCTTTAGGACGTCTTGGCCGTTCTATGTCCACATCTCAGACAGACAAGGGGTGCATCCCAAATGGCACCCTATATAGTGTGCAAGTTCTATGCTGTGGAAGAGTGAAGAGAACAGAGGCAAAACATATATCTGTCTAAAATCCAATGTAATTTTTCACATGCGCCGACTACAACAGGTGTAGACATTGCCCTGAAATTACTACTTACGAGCACTTTCCCAAGAAGGCTGTCACACCGTGATCTGTTCCACCTGTCTTCGTTATTGTCTCTATCTCCTCCAGGTGTCGCTTGTTTTCCCAGTGTATTTATCCCTGTGTTTCCTGCCTCTCTGTACCAGTTCGTCTTGTATGTCCAAGCCTACCTGCAGTATTTCCCGTTTTCCTGCTTTGCCCTTTCTCCTTTTTCTAGTCCTCCTGTTTTTGACCATTGCCCGTTCTGGACTCTGTACTCTCCTGCCTGACCATTCTGCCTGCCCTGACCTCGAGCCTGCCTGCCACTCTGTACCTCCTGGACTCTGATCTGGTTATGACCTTTTGCCTGTCCACGACCATTCTCTTGTCTATTCCCTTTGGATTTTTTAAACATCTTAAACTCCAACTATCTGCCTCCTGTGTCTGCATTTGGGTTTGGCCTAGTGTCATGATAAAGGCAGAGTTAAAAATGAAGAGAAATATGCAAAAAAATACAAAAGGAAATAGTATCAATAAAATAAGACAATATACAAGGAATACCGGTACTGAGTCAATGTGCAGAGAAGGTACAAGGAAAACCGAGAGTTACCTCTGCTGCAGTGGTTAAGATTGCAGCCCAAGTAAATGCTTTCCCAAAGTTCAAGTGACAGACACATCTCAACATCAACTGTTCAGAGGAGACTGTGTGAATCAGGCCTTCATAGTCGAATTGCTGCAAAGAAACCACTACTAATGGACACCAATAAGAAGAAGAGATTTGATTGGGCCAAGAAACACAAGCAATGGACATCAGACATTTGAGATTTTTGGTTCCAACCGCCATGTCTTTGTGAGACGCAGTGTAAGTGAACGGATTATCTCTGCATGTGTGGTTCCCACTGTGAAGCATGGAGGAGGAGGTGTGATGGTGTGTGGGTGCTGTGCTGGTGACACTGTCAGTGATTTATTTAGAATTCAAGTCTCACTTAACCAGATTGGCTACCACAGCATTCTGCAGCGATACACCATCCCATCTGGTTTGCGCTTAGTAGGACTATCATTTGTTTTTCAACAGGACAACACACCTCCAGGTTGTGTAAGAGCTATTTGACCAAGAAGGAGAGTGATAGAGTGCTGCATCAGATGACCTGGCCTCCACAATCACCCGGCCTCAACCCAATTGAGATGGTTTGGGATGAGTTGGACCGCAGAGTGAAGGAAAAGCAGCCAACAAGTGTTTAGCATATGTGGGAACTCCTTCAAGACTCTTGGAAAAGCATGCGTGAGTGGCGTCAATATGCATGCGTGTGTGTGAGCGTATGTAGTGTGTGTGTGTTGGAGTGTCAGGGTTGTATGTGTGAGTGTGTGGGTAGAGTCCAGTGAGTGTGCATAGTGCCGGTGCAAGATACACAGTGCAAATTAGGAGAAGGTCAATGCAAATAGTCTAGGTAGCCATTTGACTAACTGTTCAGCAGTCTTCTGGGTTGGGGGTAGAAGCTGTTCAGGAGCCTTTTGGTCCCAGACTTGGCGCTCTTGTACTGCTTGCCGTGCGGTATCAGAGAGAACAGTCTATGACTTGGGTGGCTTTAGTCTTTGACAATTTTTAAGGTACTTCCTCTGATACTGCCTGGTATAGAGGTCCTAGATGGCAGTGAGTTCAGCCCCAATGATGTACTGGGCTGTATGTAATATCCTCGGCAGCCCCTTACGGATGCAAAGCAGTTGCAATATCAAGCAGAGTGGTCCTGTGTGGCTCAGTTGGTAGAGCATGGCTCTTGCAACACCAGGGTTGTGGGTTTGATTATTATGGGGGACTAATAATAACTGTAAAGAAAAGGTGTGCATCACTACTGTAAGTTGCTCTGGATACGAGCGTCTACAAAATTACTCCAATGTAAATGATGCAGCCATACTCTCAATGGTGCAGCTGTAGAAATGTTAGAGGATCTAAGGGCTCATGCCAAATCTTTTTAGCCTGTGTTGGTGTGTTTGGACCATGGTGTTTGGACCATGTCCTTAGGGATGTTGACATTACAGCGCCGTCGATGTGAATAGGGGCGTGCTTGGCCCTCTGTTTCCAGTAGTCCACAATCAACTCCTTTGTTTTGCTGACGTTGAGGGAGAGGTGCAAAGAGAGAGAGAGGAGCAGATAGAGAAAGCTTCACCTCCTCAGATTTTTGGGAGGTGTCCGATGACAAATTTAACTGACATGACTCATCACACTGATAATGAACAATTGGATGAAGCCCATATTTTTGTGCCATTGCTGTATTATCTAGTTTTGACTCCATCTACATTGTGTACAATAAATGTCCTAACTAATTAGCCCAATTGGTTTGGGCAATAATTGGGTTCTCGTAACGGTTGTCGTCGGGAGAAGGAGAAGAGGACCAAGGTGCAGCATGGCAAGTATTCATAATACTTTTAATAAATACAAATACTTGTACAAACCACAACAAATGAACAGTTCTGGAAGGTGCAATACACAGAAAACAACTACCCACCACCCATAGTGGGAAAACAGGCTGCCTAAGTATGGTTCTCAATCAGAGACAACGATTGACAGCTGCCTCTGTTTGGGAACCATACCAGGCCAAACACATAGAAATCTAACACACAGAAGAAAACATAGAATGCCCACCCCAACTCACGCCCTGACCAAACTAAAATAGAGACATAAAAAAAGGAACTAAGGTCAGGACGTGACAGTTCTGTGGTTTTGACATCCTGTCTTATAACATAATTACCAAACACACATCAAACACAGCTCCTGTTCTGTATCTCTACGTGGTGAACACCTGCCTACCTATTCTTCTGTACAGCGAGGTACCGAGAGAGAGGGGGCATGCCCCTGTGTGAACTAGTGCTGTCTACCCTCAATGTGCTCTCTGTGCTGATAACTGGGACTGGCTTTATCATGTCCCAAACAGATGGGGCAGTGCTCCTACAACAAAAAAGTTGTAATTAACCCACATCCCTGGAGGGTGCTTTCTAATCCTTCCTCCATACGTTGGGATTGCATCGGCGTTACACAACTAGGGTTCTGTCAGGGTGGCTGATCTGAGCCAATTGCACACCCTCAACCATCCCTTCATATGCGCATCCATTCACAGACGCAAGCACAGACGCAAGCACAGACGCAAGCACAGACGCAAGCACTCACACAAACACGCATGCACATACACACACATGGAATTACTCTCTTACATTGAGAGCTCAGCTGAATATCATCATCTTGCAAAATCCACTGAATATAGTATATTAAGAGTATATTGATGCACCCATGCGTCAATCGAATGATCATTTACAAAAATCCACATCAAAATCCATCAATTTAATCTAGAGTAATCAATTTTTTTTGTATGGGCTGTTTCTCCATCCAAAGTGGCAGAGCTACAGCGCTGTTTTCAAACCAGGAGAAATTCCGAAAATTTGTCTACTCACGAAAACGTCTCTAGCATCAGAACGATGGTGTTCTCCATTTTGCTCTACAAAGGCTGCATTCAACATTTGATTTATTTTATATTTTTTGCGGAAACATACGTCCTAAAATTCAAAATCAAATAGCTTAATGATCCATGGTATGACCATCTTAAAACAATTCCATATGTTATCTTCCTTCATCAACGGCAGTGACTCTGGAGCAATTAGAGTTAAATGCCGTTTCTCAAAGGCACTTCTACAGAAATTTCACCTTGTCAGCTCAGGATTCAAAAAACAACCTTTCGGTTACTGGCCCAACGCTCTACTGCTAGGTTACCTGCCTCTATGTTCAGATTAGTGTATGAAAGTGTAGGTAGAGTAGGCCTATATTAGTGACGTAATTGGATTATGTCATTAGTGGTATGTCATTAGTGGTATGGACACCATGTTCCAGTGAATAAACCACTGAAGCGATGGCCATAGTCTTACAAGGAATTTTCTCGTTATTTTGGCACATTTGTTGCCAACCGTTTAATTACTAGTCAGAAAACATTCTCATCACCTCATTATCGTGACAGATTTCATTGGAGTGTTCTTGGCACTAATCTTGCATTCTTCAACATTCTGCCGTAATTTTGACCATGTGGCATTGAACCAATTCTCATCCACTCTCTCTCTCTCGCTCGCACGCACGCACGCACAGAAACACACACACACACACACACACACACACACACACACACACACACACACACACACACACACACACACACACACACACACACACACACACACACACACACACACAGTGGAGCCAGAGCTTCAAGGATCGGCTTAATCACATTGAGTAGCGAGCAGGGTGGAATGTGTTTTATCACATTTTAGCTCGACAGGATGCATTTTGTAATGACTCGACAAACAACAAACCCAAGAGGAAGTTGAGAGTGACAGGCACTCTTTTCCCTATGGGCCCTGATCAAAAATAGGAAATAAAGTGCCATTTGGTATGCAGCCTATATAGGCTTAGCTGTAGCTCAAGCACAAAACAAATTAAACATATCAACGTCCCACACGTCCACGCTCTCAAGGTGGCAATTTCTCTCATTCATTCGGAGCTGCCTTTAGGGGGCTCTAAAATGTATTTAAATCAATAAATCACTGGTTAAATTCCACCAACACAAACACACATAACTGTACACGCATACAAACAAGCTTGTGCCAAACATACACACACACGCTTCCTCACACACCCTGTCTCCCTTTATTACACAAAGAAATCTTCCCAAAACCATTTAGCTTTGTGTCGTGCATATCTGATGGTAAGTGCAAGACTTGTGGGGCTTGGTACGGGAAATAATTCTGTCTCTCCGTTAAAACGCTCTAAGCCCTAGCGTTTCCTTCATTAGGACTCAGCAGGCTAGGATCTGGGATGGCAGAGTCTTTTCATCTGGGGTTTGCTGTTTTAATCTACAGTGCATATGGTCTCCTGGATAAAGGGGAGGCTCTGCAGAGCATTACATGGCACTGGAGTCAGCAACTGGGGCAACAGGGGACAGACTGGGGACAGTTACAGTAACTTAAATCAAGTAAGTAAGGGAGGGAATCAGAGTAACCTAATATAAGGAAATAAGACTGAACTCTCATCTGCTGTACTTGTTCCGTGACACAGTGCAGGTCTTGCCTAAAACCTTCACCTTTTACATTTTGTCACCTTCGGTTATGGGTAAGAGGATCAAAATGCTTGGAAAAAAGGATTTGTGCCTATAGTTTGAGGAGTTTGTGAGTGTGTATGAGCGTTTTTACGTTATTGTAAATAAATATGGTGCCTGCTCTTCAATGCGGTCAGGATAATTCGGTATAGTTCACCAATAACAAAATATCAGAGATCCAGAACAGATCAGAAATCATCGCATGTATGATCCAGCAACTGCCAACTTGTGGGTGTGAAGACAAGACAGAAAACATCCAGAGAGAGAGTGTTGCTGGCCTTTTTGGGGGCTTGTGTGTGTGTGCGTGTATTTGTGTGTGTGTGTTTCCAGAGTGTTGCTGGGCTTACTTGACACATAGCATGTAGGAGCATGATTCTCGCACTACTGGTGCATTAGCATTCAGTCTAAAGATGGACAGACACACCAGGCTCCACACACCAACCATTCATCATCAGGGAGATTCATTCAATTCAGGACTTGTTATGACTGTGTGGAGGTGGAACACACTGAAGTGCTAGTTTGAATACTTTCCACTTAAAATGTGTCATTGTAGGGACGATAGATAAGAAAACAGAGGTTAAGTCACAGATGGCACCCTATACGCTATAGAGCCCTTTGAGCCCTGTTCAAAAGTAGTGTACTATATAGGGAATAGGGTGTCATTTGGGAAGCAACACAAAGTGCCTGCTGCTATATGAGTGTCTTTCTAATGTCTTTAACAAGCAACTCTGACATGTAGCCTCCTAGCTGGCATTAACTCATGTACTTAAATGCCAGGGTAAATATTAAATGCACTGCAGAGGCCCATATTAGGCAGCTATCATGTCAGGCAAATAATTTAAATGGGAATATGCTAAAGTTGAAGCAACGTACACGGCTCAGTAGTTCATGAGCCCAATTGAGATTAATCCATCATAATTCAGCAGAACTAAAGGAGCTTGTGGAAAGCAACATCCAAATAGTTGGATAAATATCAAAGCGTCTACAGCCACAACAAATCATCACACACGTAGTTTGATCACTATGTAGGGCAGTCCATGGTATTGCAGATCGGGGGGGAAAAAATGAATCCCCACAAGAATAAGAGGTGTTTATATAATGGGTGATTTTTTTGCTTCTAATCATCTGATAAATGAGAAAAAGAGACTGACAGATATACAGTGCCTTGCGAAAGTATTCGGCCCCCTTGAACTTTGCGACCTTTTGCCACATTTCAGGCTTCAAACATAAAGATATAAAACTGTATTTTTTTGTGAAGAATCAACAACAAGTGGGACACAATCATGAAGTGGAACGACATTTATTGGATATTTCAAACTTTTTTAACAAATCAAAAACTGAAAAATTGGGCGTGCAAAATTATTCAGCCCCTTTACTTTCAGTGCAGCAAACTCTCTCCAGAAGTTCAGTGAGGTTCTCTGAATGATCCAATGTTGACCTAAATGACTAATGATGATAAATACAATCCACCTGTGTGTAATCAAGTCTCCGTATAAATGCACCTGCACTGTGATAGTCTCAGAGGTCTGTTAAAAGCGCAGAGAGCATCATGAAGAACAAGGAACACACCAGGCAGGTCCGAGATACTGTTGTGAAGAAGTTTAAAGCCGGATTTGGATACAAAAAGATTTCCCAAGCTTTAAACATCCCAAGGAGCACTGTGCAAGCGATAATATTGAAATGGAAGGAGTATCAGACCACTGCAACTCTACCAAGACCTGGCCGTCCCTCTAAACTTTCAGCTCATACAAGGAGAAGACTGATCAGAGATGCATCCAAGAGGCCCATGATCACTCTGGATGAACTGCAGAGATCTACAGCTGAGGTGGGAGACTCTGTCCATAGGACAACAATCAGTCGTATATTGCACAAATCTGGCCTTTATGGAAGAGTGGCAAGAAGAAAGCCATTTCTTAAAGATATCCATAAAAAGTGTTGTTTAAAGTTTGCCACAAGCCACCTGGGAGACACACCAAACATGTGGAAGAAGGTGCTCTGGTCAGATGAAACCAAAATTGAACTTTTTGGCAACAATGCAAATCGTTATGTTTGGCGTAAAAGCAACACAGTTCATCACCCTGAACACACCATACCCACTGTCAAACATGGTGGTGGCAGCATCATGGTTTGGGCCTGCTTTTCTTCAGCAGGGACAGGGAAGATGGTTGAAATTGATGGGAAGATGGATGGAGCCAAATACAGGACCATTCTGGAAGAAAACCTGATGGAGTCTGCAAAAGACCTGAGACTGGGACGGAGATTTGTCTTCCAACACAAGACAATGATCCAAAACATAAAGCAAAATCTACAATGGAATGGTTCAAAAATAAACATATCCAGGTGTTAGAATGGCCAAGTCAAAGTCCAGACCTGAATCCAATCGAGAATCTGTGGAAAGACCTGAAAACTGCTGTTCACAAATGCTCTCCATCCAACCTCACTGAGCTCGAGCTGTTTTGCAAGGAGGAATGGGAAAAAATGTCAGTCTCTCGATGTGCAAAACTGATAGAGACATACCCCAAGCGACTTACAGCTGTAATCGCAGCAAAAGGTGGCGCTACAAAGTATTAACTTAAGGGGGCTGAATAATTTTGCACACCCAATTTTTCAGTTTTTGATTTGTTAAAAAAGTTTGAAATATCCAATAAATGTCGTTCCACTTCATGATTGTGTCCCACTTGTTGTTGATTCTTCACAAAAAAATACAGTTTTATATCTTTGTTTGAAGCCTGAAATGTGGCAAAAGGTCGCAAAGTTCAAGGGGGCCGAATACTTTCGCAAGGCACTGTATATATATATATATATATCTATATAGAGAGAGATGTACAGTACCATCGGAAAGTATTCAGACCAATTTACTTTTTCTACATTTTCCTATGTTACAGCCTTATTCTAAAATTGAATTTTTACACACAATACCACATAATGACAAAGCAAAAACAGTTTTTTTACAGTTTTGCACATTCATAAAAAAAAATTAACTGAAATATCACATTTACATAAGTATTCAGACCCTTTACTCATTCAGACCCTTTACTCACCCTTTACTCAAGCACCTTTGTCAGCAATTACAGCCTAGAATCTTCTTGGATATGACGCTACAAGCTTGGCACACCTTTATTTGGGGAGTTTCTCCCATTCTTCTCTGTAGATCCTCTCAAGCTCTCAGGTTGGATAGGGAGCATCGCCTCACAGCTATTTTCAGGTCTCTCCAGAGATGTTGTCTCTCCAGACCGGTGTGTGCCTTTCCAAATCATATCCAATCTATTGAATTTACCACAGATGGACTCAAGTTGAAGAAACATCTCAAGGATGATCCATGGAAACAGGATGCACCTGAGCTCAATTTCGAGTCCCAGAGCAAAGGGTCTGAATAGTTATGGAAATAATGTATTTCTGGTTTTATTTTTAATACATTTGCAAAAAAAAAAAATGTTTTCACTTTGTCATTATGGTGTATTTCTTTACAAAAAAATATATTTTAGAATAAGGCTGTGACGTAACAAAATGTAGAAAAAGTCAAGGGGTCTGTCTGAATACTTTCCGAATGCAGTATATTCCTGTTTGATATGCATGCATATAATTAAAGTGGACATTGTCCTTTAATTTGCCAGTGTTTGTTTTGTATCCAATGCATTTAGCTTACACTAGGATGAAGTGGCCTTCTAATCTAGTTGTATTGCATCATATCGCCTATCATTTAGTTATCAATGCAAAATTGTGAAAATAAAACCAACATATCTTAAGCATCATTTAATAATATGCATAGGTGTTAGAGTTGTATGAATTTATCACGATGCAAACCTGCTCCTTGGAAGTAAAACACCAGCAGTCCTAATGCAATGTAATATTAGCTTCACACTGAAACACAACTATTATGGCTATTTGTCATTCTTAACCTGTAAGCTTATTTCGCAATTTCCCTTTTTTTTTGCTTCAGCCTCTGTACAACGCATGAAAGCTTACATGTCATGTATCCACAATGATGTAGAAGCAGACCAAGCGATTTGCAAGAGGAGGACCCCACGTAAAACATTTCTGGTCGATGTCACCTTAATTCACGAACATCACATTTTTATTGTTTACATACATGTGTTTAGCAGATGTTATTGTGGGTGTAGCGAAATGCTTGTGCTTCTAGTTCCGACAGTGCATCAATATCTAACAAGTAATATCTAAAAATTTCACCACAAATACCGAATACACACAAATCTAAGTAAAGGAATGGAATTAAAACTTAGAACATATAAATATATGGATGAGCAATGTCAGAGCGGCATAGACTAAGATACAGTAGATAGTATAGAATACAGTATATACATATGAGATGAGTAATGCAAGATATGTAAACATTACTAAGTGACATTATTAAAGTGACTAGTTTTCCATGTATTAGTCACAAATTATTAAGTCTGTGTATGTAGGCAGCAGCTAGTGCTAGTGATGTCTATTTAATAGTCAGATGACCTTGAGATAGAAGCTGTTTTTCAGTCTCCAGCTTTAATGCACCTGTACTGACCTCGCCTTCTGGATGATAGCAGGGTGAACAGGCAGTTCTTCGGGTGGTTGCTGTCCTTGATGACCTTTTTGGCCTTCCTGTGACATCGGGTAATGTACTGAGTAAATCAAATATTTTACTTGTATTATTATTATTTGTGTTAAATATTTCCATTCTGGGAAAGTTGTTCACTGAATTAGTAGCACTATTTGCTCACACTGCTACATTGGCTACAATGTAAACAGACTTAGCTAGCTAGCATAAAAGCTCGCTTTGTTAACGCCAGCTGCATGATGATGCTGTTTCCTAATTCAGGTTAGAGGTGACTTTGAAGTACGTTTCAAAGGAGTCCTGCAGGAGCATCAGTGGGTTTTCCTGCAGGAAACTCCTACAGGAGTCCTTCACAAAAGGTTTGAATTCCTGCTGGATTCCTGCAGGATGTTTTTGTACGTCATTGGGGCTGAGCTCCCTGCCATCCAGGACATCTTCATCGTGTGGTCTGGTAGGAAGAACCGGAAAATCGTTGAAGACTCCAACCCCCCAAGCAATAGACTATTCTCTCTGCTTCCACATGGCAAGTGGTACCGGTGCATCAAGTCTGGCACCAATAGGCTCTTGAACAGCTTCTATCCCCAAGCAATAAGACTGATAAATAGCAACATGGACTATCCAAGTTAATATTTTATTTTTGCACTCTATGCACACTCACAGGGCCCTATACACTCACACTAACTCCATCATCTGCTCACTCACACATAATATGCAGATACATTTATACTCACTCTACACACACACGCTCTTTAATTACTTGTTACTTTTATCTCTAATTCTTATCTGTATTTTTTTAAACTGCGTTGTTGGTTAGGGGCTCGTAAGTAAGCATTTCACTGTTGTATTCGGCGCATGTGACTAATACTGTCACGCCCTGACCTTAGAGATCCTTAGTATTCTCTATGTCTGGTTAGGTCATGGTGTGACTCGGGTGGGAAAGTCTATGTGTTCTATTTCTTTGTTTGCTGCCGAGTATGGTTCCCAATCAGAGGCAGCTGTCTATCGTTGTCTCCTATTGGGAATCATATAATAGTTATCATTTTCCTTTTGGGTTTTGTGGGATCTTGTTTTATGTTTAGTGTCTATTCCTGAAGGAACTGTTCGTTTTCGCTTTGTGTTTTTTGAATAAAAGGAATAATGTCCACTCTTCCTTCTACCAACGAGAGCCACAACAGAAGATCCCACCACTAACGGACCAAGCAGCGTGCCCCGGTGTGAAGGACATCATGGACATGGGAGGAAGTAATGGCAGAGCATGAGAGCCTGCCGTGGAAACAGGCGGAAGCAGCGAGGGAGGAACGGCGCCGAAATCAGGAGTCACGGCACGCCCGAGAGTCAGCTCCCCCAAAAATTGGGGGAGGCACACGGGGAGATTGGCGGTGTCAGGGTTTAGACCTGAGCCAACTCCCCATGCTTACCGTGGGGAGCGTGTGACCAGTCAGGCACCGTGTTACGTGGGGATGCGCACGGTGTCCCCAGTGATTGGGGAAATTGGGGATAAAAAGGGCCTATAAAGTCAGATAAAAAGCTACAAAGAGGCCGATAATCCTCTTTTAACAAGATGAGTGATCATAGTCTTTGTCAGAGCTTCGAAGCAGCGCAATCAATGGCGGTAATTTAGCCCAATGTGCGCCGTGTGCTCTGCCTGCTGCCCAAGCCCCTACGTAGTAGAGTCAGCCCTTTCATTCATCAGACCGATGCCTTGTGCAAGACAGCGCCCTTACCTGAGGGGCAGGCAAACTGGGAGAGAGGAAGAGAGATAGGGGGAGAGAAAGCTGGAAAGGCAAAAGGACAAAGAAAAGGAGGATAGGGAAAGGAGAGACGGAAATTCATGGAGAGACGAAGGCTCAATTTTCTCTCTGCTGTCTCTTGCTGCTGTCAGGTAAATGCCACCGTTGTCTTTTACAGAGGAGGTTGTGGTAACTATCCCAACACTGGGATATGCATCGGGTCTTGAGGAACTCATACACTTGTGTAAGCCTCATTAAAACTTCAAAAGTGTCTGTATTCAAACTTAACATGTGATAACAGTACAACAGAACAGATTAACCGGAAAGAAATTGAATCTCACACGTGGCCAAAATAGTGTGGTGACTTTCACGAAACTTTGAGTTGATTCAATTGTGACAAATATCAAGAAACAGTTAGATTCTAGTCCATTCAATGCTATAATTACATCCGATGTTTTTGCTCTGGTATTATATGCTTTTAAATGGAGGGGGGGTAGTGTATACACTGAGCAGTATAATAAGAGTATGGTAGCAGCAGGTGTCGTGTGTGTAGCATGAATGTGTGTGTGTGTATACGTCTGTGTGGGTGTGTGTGTGCATGAGTGAGTGCATATGTGCTAAGGTGCCGAGAATCAGAGCAAGTCCAGTCCAGTTGCTTGCCTTCCTCAGACATAATTTACTTTTTTAATCTTTCTAATGTTTTTATTTTTATTAAATTTTTCTGAGGAGGATGGTCCTCACCTTCCTCCTCTGAGGAGCGTCCACTGGTGGTATGGTTCTCAGTGGGGTGGAAGCAGAGGACTCTCTCTACTGCTGTCCTGTTGATATGGATCGGGGCATGTTCACTCCTCTGCTTTCTGAAGTCAACAGTCAACTCCTTTGTTTTGCTGACGTTGAGGGCGAGGTTGTTGTCGTGACAAATGCAAGTGATTGTTCTGAGAGATTTGGGGAGGAAATGTAACCACCGCCAGCCCCCACCCCTGGAGGGTTCTGCTCAGCTAAAATTGCCCAGCTTGCCCTTAATTCCACAATATCCTCTCATGTTATTGTACCCTGTGTGTCTCTGAATCTAGGTCAATGGAAGCTGTTGATGTGGTATCTAGTGAAAAGTAGATTTACACTGCCAGAGAGGTCCAGTCACCCAGCCCTGATGGGAAAAACCCTGCCACACTTTGGTCGTAGACAAATACAACTACAAGTTCAGCCTCCAATTTGTCATCAATTTCACAAACCTGGGAAGCCAAAGAGCACCTTATCTTATGAACTATTATTAACATCTGTGAGCACAAACTGGTTCAGTTGTTCACACTCATCCAGAGAGAGATTTTAAATCGCATCCCCCTTGTATCAAAGCACTTGTGTTTGGGACTATAGTTGCTGACAAACCTCATGATACAATATTATCCCGATTAAATGTATTATGATTTGATACTGCAGAGGAACAAGAGAGACATGAGAAAATTAGATAAAAGTGCTCAAAACATGTTGGCATACCATTTAAAACATTCAAAAGGAAGATGGAGAATAAGCTATAGGATGAGAAATACTGGAGTTTTGGTGCAGGTACAGCCAACTAGCGCTAGCTAGAGTGTACAAAGCATTAGGAACATCTTCCAAATATTGAGTTGCACCTCCATTTTCCCTTAGAACAGGCTCAATTCATCAGGTCATATACTCTACAAGGTGTTGAAAGTGTTCGACAGAGATGCTGGCCCATGTTGACTCTAATGCTTCCCACAGTTGTGTTATGTTGGTTGGATGTCCTTTGGGTGGCAGACCATTCTTAAAACGCACTGGAAACTGTTGAGCGTGGAAAACCCAGCAGCGTTGCAGTTCTTGACACACTCAAAAGTGTGCGCTTGGCACCTACTACCATGCCCTGTTCAAAGGCGCTTGAATCTTGTCTTCCCCATTCACCCTCTGAAAGGCACACATACACAATCCATGCCTCAAGGCTTGAAAATCCTGAAATATCCCGACTCTGCCCATTCATCTACACTGATTGAAGTGGATTTAACAAGTGATATCAATAAGGGATCATAGCTTTCACCAGGATTCACCTTGTCAGTCTATGTCATGGAAAGAGCAGGTGTTCCTACAGTTTTGTACACTCAGTGTATATATATATATATATATGTACATACAGTGCCTTGCGAAAGTATTCGGCCCCCTTGAACTTTGCGACCTTTTGCCACATTTCAGGCTTCAAACATAAAGATATAAAACTGTATTATTTTTGTGAAGAATCAACAACAAGTGGGACACAATCATGAAGTGGAACGACATTTATTGGATATTTCAAACTTTTTTAACAAATCAAAAACTGAAAAATTGGGCGTGCAAAATTATTCAGCCCCCTTAAGTTAATACTTTGTAGCGCCACCTTTTGCTGCGATTACAGCTGTAAGTCGCTTGGGGTATGTCTCTATCAGTTTTGCACATCGAGAGACTGAAATTTTTCCCCATTCCTCCTTGCAAAACAGCTCGAGCTCAGTGAGGTTGGATGGAGAGCATTTGTGAACAGCAGTTTTCAGTTCTTTTCACAGATTCTCGATTGGATTCAGGTCTGGACTTTGACTTGGCCATTCTAACACCTGGAAATGTTTATTTTTGAACCATTCCATTGTAGATTTTGCTTTATGTTTTGGATCATTGTCTTGTTGGAAGACAAATCTCCGTCCCAGTCTCAGGTCTTTTGCAGACTCCATCAGGTTTTCTTCCAGAATGGTCCTGTATTTGGCTCCATCCATCTTCCCATCAATTTCAACCATCTTCCCTGTCCCTGCTGAAGAAAAGCAGGCCCAAACCATGATGCTGCCACCACCATCTTTGACAGTGGGGATGGTGTGTTCAGCTGTGTTGCTTTTACGCCAAACATAACGTTTTGCATTGTTGCCAAAAAGTTCAATTTTGGTTTCATCTGACCAGAGCACCTTCTTCCACATGTTTGGTGTGTCTCCCAGGTGGCTTGTGGCAAACTTTAAACAACACTTTTTATGGATATCTTTAAGAAATGGCTTTCTTCTTGGCACTCTTCCATAAAGGCCAGATTTGTGCAATATACGACTGATTGTTGTCCTATGGACAGAGTCTCCCACCTCAGCTGTAGATCTCTGCAGTTCATCCAGAGTGATCATGGGCCTCTTGGCTGCATCTCTGATCAGTCTTCTCCTTGTATGAGCTGAAAGTTTAGAGGGACGGCCAGGTCTTGGTAGATTTGCAGTGGTCTGATACTCCTTCCATTTCAATATTATCGCTTGCACAGTGCTCCTTGGGATGTTTAAAGCTTGGGAAATCTTTTTCTATCCAAATCCGGCTTTAAACTTCTTCACAACAGTATCTCGGACCTGCCTGGTGTGTTCCTTGTTCTTCATGATGCTCTCTGCGCTTTTAACAGACCTCTGAGACTATCACAGTGCAGGTGCATTTATACGGAGACTTGATTACACACAGGTGGATTGTATTTATCATCATTAGTCATTTAGGTCAACATTGGATCATTCAGAGATCCTCACTGAAATTCTGGAGAGAGTTTGCTGCACTGAAAGTAAAGGGGCTGAATAATTTTGCACGCCCAATTTTTAAGTTTTGGATTTGTTAAAAAAGTTTGAAATATCCAATAAATGTCGTTCCACTTCATGATTGTGTCCCACTTGTTGGTGATTCTTCACAAAAAAATACAGTTTTATATCTTTATGTTTGAAGCCTGAAATGTGGCAAAAGGTCGCAAAGTTCAAGGGGGGCGAATACTTTCGCAAGGCACTGTATAAATACCGACTACCATGAAATGTCCTTTTTTAAAAAAGAAAAGCTATTTTTTTGTCCATTAAAATAACATATTGATCAGATATACAGTGTGTTAATGCTGTAAATGACTATTGTAGCTGGAAACGGCTGTTTTTTTAAATGGAATATCTACATAGGCGTACAGAGGCACATTATCAGCAACCATCACTCCTGTGTTCCAATTACACGTTGTGTTAGCTAATCCAAGTTGATCATTTTAAAAGGCTAATTGATCATTATAAAATCCTTTTGCAATTATGTTAGCACAGTTTAAAACTGTTGTCCTGATTAAAGAAGCAATACAACTGGCCTTCTTTAGACTAGTTGAATATCTGGAGCATCAGCATTTGTGGGTTTGATTACAGACTCAAAATGGCCAGAAACAAAGACCTTTCTCATGAAACTCATCAGACCAGCGCAAACTGCCTCTAACCAGAATAGAAAAAGGAGTGGGAGGCCCTGGTGCACATCTGAGCAAGAGGACAAGTACATTGGAGTGTCTAGTTTGAGAAACAGACACCTCGCAAGTCCTCAACTGGCAGCTTCATTATGATTTTATTTATGTATCTGTTATTTTACCAGGTAAGTTGACTGAGAACACATTCTCATTTGCAGCAACGACCTGGGGAATAGTTACAGGGGAGAGGAGGGGGATGAATGAGCCAATTGTAAACTGGGGATTATTAGGTGACTGTGATGGTTTGAGGGCCAGATTGGGAATTTAGCCAGGACACCAGGGTTAACACCCCTACTCTTACAATAAGTGCCATGGGATCTTTAATGACCTCAGAGAGTATGGAGATCCGTTTAACGTCCCATCCGAAAGACTGCACCCCTACACAGACTGCACCCTACACTGCCCTGGGGAATTGGGATACTTTTTTTGACTGCCTCCTACTGGCCCTCCAACACCACTTCCAGCAGCATCTGGTCTCCCATCCTGGAACTGACCAGGACCAACCCTGCTTAGCTTCAGAAGCAAACCAGCAGTGGTATGCAGGGAGGTATGCTGCTGGCATTAAATAGTAGCTGCAAACCACCAGTCTCAACGTCAACAGTGAAGAGGCGACTCCGGGATGCTGGCCTTCTAGGCAGAGTTGCAAAGAAAAAGCCATAACTCAGACTGGCTAATAAAAGTAAAAAATTAAGATTGCCAAAAGAACACAGACACTAGACAGAGATATGGCTTTTTCTTTGCAACTCTGCCTAGAAGGCCAGCATCCCTAAGTCGCCTCTCCAGTGTTGTCTGAAACAACCAAAAATGTCCACCATCCCTAGCTAACAGTAGCACATCCAGACTCTTAGGACACATTATTATTGCATTAGTGCTAAAGGGACAAGATCAAGTTGCTGATCTGACACTGGTGGTGTCAAAGGGTGACATAAAACATTTGAAAGACAATGGCCTATGGGTTGTACAGTATTACCTGCCACTGTATTTTCCTGGACAATTCTAACGTGTATCCATAAAGAATGTTCCAATTTAGTGTTACAAGAAAATAATGAAATGTGACCGACCGGCTCAAATCGGTCTTATGTAGAAAAATTTGTTTTTTTGTTGTTTTTTTTACATGGAGAAAAGTAGAGATTCAGAGCTACAAAATGGTCTGTATATCATGCACTACATTTGAGAAATGGGAAATACATTTAGCTTTTGAAAGATGAGACATTTGTAAACTCACTTTTGAGAAAATGGCCTTTGAATTGTTTGGTACTACTATTGGAGAGTCCTTCTTTGTCTACACCCATTCAGCATTGTTCAAACCCTCTTAAGGTTTAGCCCACCCAACCCTTTTTAGGGTTGATCTGAGCATTATGTACTAACAACAGCATTCAAGCTTAGTATATTGGCTAACTTGCTAGCTACTTCCAGACATCTAAGTGAGAGAGAGAGAGAGAGAGAGAGAGAGAGAACAGCTCACTGAAAATTACTTGCCCTAGCAGTGCTGTTTAGGCTCTTTTCATGTTATCCAGAGCATTGGTGACTGTAACTGCGCTGCTGGCAACAACTGAATTACATTTTGTTGACGACGTATACATACACCGGCGATATTCAACAGGTTTTGAGCATTCGTAAATGCATCAGTTATTCCGCGCTCTTGCACACTAAGACAATCTTTTGTTAAGACATGTAGCTAGCTAGCTAGGAAAACAATGAACCATAATCCCAACTCATGACATTAATACCTTGCATGAATCTGCAGGTAGCTAAACAACCAGGTTCAATGTTAGCCAGCTAACATTAGGCTATAACTAGTGGCTCTGAGATTCAAATTATAAGATCATTCTATTGAAATGGATACTTGCATAGTGGAGTCTTTTGCTAAGACATGTAGCTAGCTAAACAATGAACCATAAGCCCAACTCATGATGTTACTACCCTGCATGAATCTGCAGGTAGCTAGCCAACCAAGTTCAATGTTAGCTAGCTAACATTAGGCTACAACTAGTCAGGCAAATGTGTCTGAGATACAAAAAATAAGATCATACACAATGTTAGCTAGCGAGCCAGCCAGCTAACAGTACACTTTAACTTGAAATGAAACCACTTTCTGTCAAAATGATTTCAAAACTCTGTCCTCCAGAAAGTGGGGAGCTTGCACGTGTAACGTTAGCTACCTGAACCTGGTTGGTTGCCATCCGGCTAAAATTAGCTAGCTAGCAATACACTTTAACTTGACATTAGGTTTATGAAGTTTTACTACTCAATAAAAATAAATAAAAGCCACCTAAAACCGGAATACCTAGACGTACTGACCAGCTCAAACAGACAGAAGTGTGCTATATGGCAGACCAATCCTAACGCATCTCTCAGCATGTCCAGCCATCTCATTATCATAGCTAATCATGGCTTGCGGGATGGTTGCTGTCTTTTTCTGTGGCTAAACCAACTAGGCTCATAATTCAACAATTGTATTTGTATTTTCAGATGGCATACAAATTTGTTATTAAGGCACATGAAAGTTCATCAGTTCAAGAAGGCATTTTGATTTTAATAAAAAGGTTACGTTCAAACGGCTCTCCTGTGAAGGAGTGACCCGCGTCGAACGCCTAGTTTTTTTTAAACGGGTCGCAAATGTCATACAAAAATGTTAACAGTGTTGGAATCTCACCCTTTATTAATTTCAATCTGAGCATTGGATGTGTGGTAAGTCATGGCCAAGTTGTTATATTGTAGAGTAAATGCTGTGGATTCCAGCCGCAAGATGACAAACGAAAGGATCTATAGGATTTGACACAGTAATTTATTACACAAGTGGAACAAAATGTCACCCCATTCATGTTCCCCCTTGCTATTCCTCTGTAACACGGTTTCACTTTGAGCATTAAAGTGGACTTTAGTGAGTCTTCGTGAAGAACTTCATTACAGTAATTGGGATGTCCACTCCCTCTTACATCTCCAGTTTGTCAAAATATCAAAACCTGCCCCCGATTCCCATTCATTATCTCTCACCTCATCGTGTGAAGGGAGGGATTTAACGAGATTAACTTTCCCAGAGATCATCAGCATGTACAGTACAGTTTCACCAACCTACGTGAAATCCTTCACCTTGTAAAACGTGTTAAAGGAGATCTGCTATGCCACGGAGTAAGACTTTAATCGAAATGATTGATCCAGCTGTGTGGCGTTTGGACAGCTCAGGGCATCCCATTTGATTTGACCTCCCATTCTCTGAGTATATGTGTTAAAATACCCATTAAGTTAGAAAATAAATGATGCACTGAATGCACTATGAAACTACTACAGTATGTGTCCAGAATAATACCATGCTAACTCTGATAACATAACTCCATCTGTGGTAATGACGGTCCATTGCAGTTCTGTTTAACACTGATAGCTGCTGATTTAAAACACTTGTTTTGGAACAGATTCCCAAATCTCAGACTGTTTCTTTAATTATGTAGTTTCGCCTCAATCCAAAAAGCGGTAAGGTGTTCCGCGTTCCCTTTCGTAGGCTGCCACAGACAGAGAAACAACAGTAGTCAGCAGTATGGGGCTGCTGTAATTAGGATGCTACACAGACCGTTCTATTTCCAGCCTCCTCCACCCACCCACTCTCCTAAGAAGCACGAGCACAATTCTCTCTCAGTCATCCATTCCACTAACACAGCCTGGTCACAAAGCCTAATTAACCTTGTAAAAAGGTCGTTGGGAAGTGTTGTATTCATTTATCTACAGTGTGAATGATGACCCTCACCTTTGCCGTGTCTCCCCAGACAACAGATTACACTCCAGTGTTAATCTGACTGTTAAATAACTTCATGCTCCGTAAAGTGTGTGTGCGAGTGCGTGTGCTTATGCATGTGTGTGTGCATGTTGTGACGGTCCTGAATTTGTCTGCAAATGGTATTATTCGGCCCTCATTGAGTTCTCTACGATAGGGTTTAACCTAAACCACAGACTATTTTCAGTCTGAGCAGAGATGACAAATCTCTGGAGGGACTTGGAACGAAAAGAGGTCAGATTTCAAAAGCAATTTCCTCCTCTCTGAAACACATTCGGTAAATGTAATACCTTTACGTTCCAAATCGGAAATCCTTATAAAATGATGGAATAGAGATAATGAGATTTTATTTAATACTGAACAAAAATATAAATGCAACATGTAAAGTGTTGGTCACATGTTTCATGAGCTGAAATAAAAGATACCAGAAATGTTCCATAAGCACAAAAAGCTTATTTCTCTCAAGCATGCTTTCTGTATAGCCTAGGACTTTAGCCTAATTGTACCAGGGACACCGCAGAGGTTGTCAAGGTGTTTTCAACAGCCAGTCTGTTGCAATATTTTAATTTTACTGCACTAAGAGAGGAGAAGCTGCTCACAAGTTAGAATGTAAAGGACTTAACGTCTTCACCCCCCCCCCCCCCAGTTTTATCACAAGTCCCCAAATGGCAGCTTCATTAAATAGTACCCGCAAACACCCGTCTCAACGTCAACAGTGAAGAGGCGACTCTGGGATGCTGGCCTTCTAAGCAAAGGTTCTCTGTACAGTGTCTGTGTCCTTTTGCCCATCTTAATCTTTCATTGGCCAGTCTGAGATATGGCTTTTTCTTTGCAACTCTGCCTAGAAGACCAGCAGTCACCCCTTCACTGTTGACGTTGAGACTGGTGTTTTGTGGGTACTAAATTTAATGAAGCTGCCAGTGGAGGACTTGTGAGGCATCTTTTTCTCAAACTAGACACTCCAATGTACTTGTCCTCTTGCTCAGTTGTACACCAGGGCCTCCCACACCTCTTTTTATTCTGGTTAGAGCCAGTTTGCGCTGTTCTGTGAAGGGAGTAGTACAGAGCGTTGTACGAGATCTTCAGTTTCTTGGCAATTTCTTGCATGGAATAGCCTTCATTTCTCAGAACAAGAATAGAGTGACGAGTTTCATAAGAAAGGTTTTTGTTTCTGGCCATTTTGAGCCTGTAATCAAACCAACAAATGATGATGCTCTAGATACTCAACTAGTTTAAAGAATGCCAGTTGTATTGCTTCTTTAATCAGAACAACAGTTTTCAGCTGTGCTATATCAGCATTAATAATTAGATAGGCAGCTTAAACTTCTGTAATTCAACCATTATTGGGTTCAAATACACATTTAGATTTGTGAACAGCGATTCACAACAACCACAATTCGTAAGGCACAAATAGTTAAATGAGAGAGCAGCAGTGTGATTCACATCAATGCACTACGTAGATATCAATAATAAGTTATATCCCTATCGCCATAGACTACACCACTGCTGTCATCCTTGGAAGACATAGCTTGGACTATAGCCTACAAACACCTATTCCTGCTCTTTTCCGGCGATCCATCAAACACATTTGGTGTGTCATCATAGCAATCTCTGACATGAGGTCAGACTCAAACTTAATCTTGCACCTTTTTTCTTTTCTGATTTGAATGTCATTGATAAGATAAGATAAGTGTCAGAGTTTTTTTTCGCAAACATCCTTTCTGAATTTAAAAGTCATCCTCAAAGTAATCATCTAGTTTTTCAAAAGTATCTGTAATCTGATTAAAATATTTTTGCTGGTAACGTAACAGATTACAGTTAGAGTTTTTTGAAATCCCTTACTCCCCAACCCTGGCTGTGGAGATTTTTCAGTGGCAGGGACTGGGAGACTAGCCAGAATTGAGGGAAAGATGAACGGAGCAAAGTTCAGAGAGATCCTTGATGAAAACCTGCTCCGGAGTGCCCAGGACCTCAGACTGGGTCAAAGGTTCACCTTCCAACAGGACAACAACCCTAAGCACACAGCCAAGACAACACAGGAGTGGCTTTGGGTCAAGTCTCTGAATATCCTTCAGTGGCCCAGCCAGAGCCCGGACTTGAACCCGATCTAAAATCTCTTGAGACCTGAAAATTGCTGTGACCTTTAACGCTCCCCATCCAACCTGACGGAGTTTGAGAGGATCTGCAGAGAAGAATGAGAGAAACTCCCCAAATACAGGTGTGCCAAGCTTGTAGCATCATACTCAAGAAGACTTGTGGCTGTAATCTCAGCAAAAAGTGCTTCAACAATGTACTTAGTAAAGGGTCGTAATACTTATGTAAAGGTATTATTCCATTACATTATTTTTGCGAAAACATTTTTGTAATATTTCATCATTATTTTTTTTGCATTTTTTTTCTAAAAACCTGTTTTTTCTTGTCATTATAGGGTATTGTGTGTAGATTGAGGGTGAAAAAAACATAAAATGCGGAAAAAGTCAAGGGGTTCGAATACTTTCTGAACGCACTTTATATGGAGGATGTGCTGTTCCTGTTTGTTAATGTATATGTGTAGGTGTATGTGTTATTTATTTTATTTTTTAAACCTTTCCCTTGGGAATAAAAAAAAAGTTGTGAAGGAAATTGTTTTGGGAAAAAGTTGAGTTCTTTAAAAAAAATATCTTTATTTAACTAGTCAGTTAAGAACAAATTCTTATTTACAATGACAGCCTAGGAACAGTGTAACTGATTAACTGCCTTTTTCAGAGGCAAAACAACAGATTTTTACCTTGTCAGCTCAGGGATTTGATCCCAGCAACCTTTCAGTTACTGGCCCAATGTGCTAACCACTAAGCTACCTGCTGCTCCATTGACTAGAATGGTGGGTTTTGGGTGTGTAGGCAGCTCAGGCGGTCTGGCTGAAATTTGATATAGAGTATGTCTCTTTGTACTTCATTTTTTAAAGAGTTAATTTGTTAGGCTATTGGTTGAAGGTGCAACACTATATTGATTATTGAAATACCTTTGATCTAGTTCAGTCTTCTCAATCACAAACATATTTAATAATGATCTCCTACCTAGCTTGATGACTGTGGGCATTTTTGCTTACTTTATGTTATTCTAAATGGAGACATCTTGAAGGGCCATGGGTCATATTGGATTGTGTAGAAATGCAGGAAATTATCTTCAGATGCCCCCAAAAATTCTGGGGTATGACCCCCAGATCCTTGCCAGGTTATGTCCACCCCACTTCTAAAACCATAGTTGCGCCCCTGGTGGACAGGCGCACCTCATTAAAACGAGCATGCAGGCCTTAGTCACTGGTCAGCTCCAATAATTTATCATCAGAAACCGGTGACAAGCTGTGAGTCTCTTCGGTTCTGGTAAACAGATTACACATCCACTGCTTTTCTGGGTGTGGATCAGATTGAGAGGAAGTACTCCTCAAATTTTGCTCAGATGTGACCACATCATTTTACCTAGGTCTACATCACCCACATCAGACAGAGTTGAGAATTGGCGGAGCATATCGAAAATGCCTCTATCCACTCTCACTCCAGATGACCAGCCTTTTCTGCAATTGTATAATTTGCTTGGAAAATGTCACTTGCGCATCCCCACATGGATAAGTTAGGCAGCAGTCTAGTCTGTAGACCTACAAATCCTGATACAACAGTCCCATCATAATCCATGTCAATTACAGTCTGTATTCGTTCAGAACACATACTCTTTCACCTGCAGTTAGTTGTATTCTGAGGCAACTCTTTGCAACAAAGAAATTATTCATATACTGTATGTAGCGAATATATATACAAGAAGCAGGGCAAGGTGTGGCATTTTTAATGTCAGTAATCTCATCTAATTGGATTGCAAACCGATTTCATGTGCAGGCTACACCTGCAAGTCATTCAGTATCATTGGCCATATCCTGGATTCTACTTGTGACAGTGTCTTTGGAAAGTGAGATTTCACTGATCTTTGTGGCAGCAGTTGGGATTAAAACCTCTTGGCAAGCATCCATGATTGAGGGCATGACAAGCTTTTCAACTATAGCGAAAGGAACCTGGCACTTTGAAATGTTATGAGAGAGTAAGTATGAAGCCTTCAGTCAACTCTCGTTGTCTGTGAGATGATTGTCTGTAAAATTATTGTGCAGACCAGCGGGTATAGAACACTGAAAAATATGTCAATCCTCTACATTACTCACCTGCGCCGGACACCTAAAGTTATCAGTAGTGTAATATTTATCATATACAGTAGCCTAAGCATCTATTATATATACACCTCATATGCAACCTGTGATAAGACTATGCTGTGTATGTTAAAACTTCTTAGGGCTGAGATCCCGCTAACGGGATCGATATGAGCCAGTGAAAGTGCAGGGCGCCAAAATCAAAACAACAGAAATCCCATAATTAAAATTCCTCAAACATAGAAGTATTTCACATCATTTTAAAAATACACTTCTTGTTAATTCCACCACAGTGTCCGATTTCAAATAGGCTTTACGGCGAAATCCCCACAAACGATTATGTTAGGTCAGAGCCAAGTCACAGAAAAACACAGCCACAGCCACAAAAATCCGAAATAGAGATAGAATTAATCAGATGACACTCATAGGACTTCATGTTACACAATACATGTATGCTTTCTTCAATAAAGTTCATATTTATATAAAACAAATCTTAGTATACATTAGCACGTTACGTTCAGTAGTTCCAAAAACATCCAGTGATTTTGCAGAGAGCCACATCAATTTACAGAAATTCTCATAATAAATGTTGATGAAAATACAAGTGTTATGCATGGAACTTTAGATAGACTTCTCCTTAATGCAACCGCTGTGTCAGATAAAAAAAAAAGCTTTATGGAATAATCAAACCATGCAATAATCGGCGCTCAGAGACCAAACCAGCCAAAGAAATATCCGCCATGTTGTGCAGTCAACAGAAGTCAGAAATAACATTATAAATATTCACTTACCTTTGATGATCTTGTTACGGTGCGTGAATGAGGACCCAAAAGCGAATTAACGTAAACAGAGCTTCTTTAATAACAAAACAAAATGTAGGCTCAGATGGACCGGCAGGTTCCGACAGGACAGGACAAGGTTGCAGCAAACATGACGATAGTCTGGTTCAGGCATGAACAACACAAACAAGAATCCGACAAAGACAGGAGCAGAAACAGAGAGAGATATAGAGGACTAATCAGAGGGAAAAAGGGAACAGGTGGGAAAAGGGGTGACGAGGTAGTTAGGAGGAGACAAGGCACAGCTGGGGGAAAGAGGGGGAGAAAATGTAACCTAACAACGACCAGCAGAGGGAGACAGGGTGAAGGGAAAGGACAGAAACAAGACACAACATGACAGTACATGACAGATCTTCATCAGATTGCACTCCCAGGAATCCCAGTTCCACAATAAATGTTTCTTTTGTTCGTAATTGTCCATCATTTATGTCCAAATAGCTACTTTTGTTAGCGCGTTTTGTAAACAAATCCAACCTCTCGAAGCGCGTTCACTAGGAGCAGACGAAATGTCAAAAAGTTCCATTACAGTCCGTAGCAACATGTCAAACGATGTATAGAATCAATCTTTAGGATGTTTTTAACATACATCTTCAATAATGTTCCAACCGGAGAATTCCTTTGTATGTAGAAAAGCAATGGAATGCGAGCTACCTCTCATGTGAACGAGCATCACGAATTTGTGGCAATCTGCAAGACCACTGACTCAAAGAGCCCTTATGAGCCCCTCCTTTACAGTAGAAGCCTCAAACATGTGTCTAAAGACTGTTGACATCTAGTGGAAGCCTTGGGAAGTGCAACATGACCAATATCCCACTGTATCTTCAATAGGGAATGAGTTGACAAACGACCAATCTCAAATTTCCCACTTCCTGGTTGGATTTTTTCTCAGGTTTTTGCCTGCTATATGAGTTCTGTTATGCTCACAGACATCATTCAATCAGTTTTAGAAATGTCAGAGTGTTTTCTATCCAAATATACTAATAATATGCATATATTAGCAACTGGGACTGAGTAGCAGACAGTTTACTCTGGGCACCTTATTCCTCCAAGCTACTCAATACCGCTCCCAGCAAAAATACGTTTTTAACAAAGCCTATTAAAATGGTTATCTGATTCCATAAAGATGATTTAGCAATATGCAATAAACTATAGTTGAGTTACAGGAATTGGAACGTCAACGAAGGTCTGAGAATGGAATTCTAAATGCAAGTGTATTGTATTACCTTGTAAAATGAATGATAACATTATAAAGGCATAAACTTAAGTTACAAGCATTAAAACCTCACTAGGGTACGTGGGACGCTAGCGTAGCATCCCACCTGGCCAACATCCAGTGAAATTGCAGAGCGCCAAATCAAAAACAGAAATACTCATTATAAAAATTCATAAAACATACAAGTGTTATACATCGGTTTAAAGATGAACTTCTTGTTAATCCAACCACGGTGTCAGATTTCAAAAAGGCTTTACAGCGAAAGCATACCATGATTATCTGAGAACAGCGTCCAGCAGACAAATCATTACAAACAGTTACCAGCCAAGTAGAGGAGTTACACAAGTCAGAAATAGTGCTAAAATTAATCACTTACCTTTGATGATCTTCATATGGTTGCACTCAAGACTCCTATTTACTCAATAAATGTTCGATAAAGTCCATGTTTATATCCAAAAACCTCTGTTTTGTTTGCAGGCTTTGTTCAGTTATCCACAGGCTCAAACGTAATCACAACAGGCAGACGAAACATCCAAATAGTATCCGGAAAGTTAGTAGAAACATGTCAAACGATGTTTATAATCAATCCTAAGGTTGTTTTTAGTCATAATAATCAATAATATTTCAACCGGACAATAACCTCTCAGTCGTGGGCATAAAAAAAGCTCTGAGACACTGAATGGTCCACTCATTCAGTGGTCTTACTACCTCATTTTTCAGAATACCTGCCTGAAACAATTTCTAAAGACTGTTGACATCAAATGGAAGCCATAGGAAGTGCAATTTGAGTCCTAAGTCAATGGATACTGTAATGGCACTCAATAGAAAACTACAAACATAACAAAATCCCACTTTCTGGATGGATATTTCTCAGGTTTTCGCCTGCCAAATCAGTTCTGTTATACTCACAGACATTATTTTAACAGTTTTGGAAACTTTAGAGTGTTTTCCATCCGATATATATGCATATCCTAGCTTCTGGGCCTAAGTAGCAGGCAGTTTACTTTGGGCACGCTTTTCATCCGGAGGTGAAAATAGTGCCTCCTACCCTAGTTTAACAAGCATTACAAGGCATTACTCTAGGCGAGAGGGAGAGAGACAGAATGTCCTTGTTTCTCAACCCCAGGGACTAGAGAGTGTATCTCAACAGCGCAGGTCAGATACAAAGAACAGAGAAAAGACAATGAATCTAAGACCCTTTTCTAAGCATATGAGTTTGGGATTCAAACTCTGAGATGTTGATCAATAGCATTACTGTTCAGTTACCTTCCAATCAGATTCCAAACCTTCAGGATGTAAAGACAACATAACCTCTGCTTCTCAGAGGTGTGGGGGTTGGAGAATAGGTGTTGGAGTAATAATGCAGCATTCCTAAGACAACACAAAGGAATCCTTGCATACAGTTGATAAGAGTCACTTCGGGGGCTGGGCCAACCTACATTTGGTATTATTTTTCTGGAATTCAATTTTGTTTAAAAGAGAAGGGGTGCAGTGGCGATCAATAGCAGGTCAGTGTATGATGGATGGTGGAGCGATTACTAATTTCACTCCAATAGACAGACCATGCAGGCCCTTAAAAATGTAGTTCCCCCGTTCACACATCCATTCTCACTCTGTTAGGTGAAGTAATGAATGCAGGGGTAGCAGTCACATGGGAGGGGACGAGGGTACCCATATGTCTGCCTTTACAAGACATAGTGAATCATTTTAACAACTGCACTAGCCTTGCATACTACACTGATAGCATACTTACTACAGGATGTCAGTGTGCTCAGTGTAAAGAGCAGTACTTATAGTTATCTTAGTTTGGATTCCACTTCAATTACACAGTCAGTAACAACCAGAGAAGTAGCACAACTCATCACAGGTCCTGTTGGTATTGATTATGTATGCTCAGTGACAAAGGAACAATACCTCAACATACTGTACTGCATGTTGGCCTCCCTTACGTACTGTACTACAGCAATATTCAGTTACCACATATGAAGTCAGCACGATGAGTAACTGTTAAAGCAGTAAATGTGCAAGGCTTAGAGCAGGGCACGTGCCTTCAGTACAGTGCCTTCAGAAAGTATTGATACCCATTGACGTATAACACATTCCGTTGTATTACAGCCTGAATTCAAAACGGATTACATTGATTATTTTTGTCACCCAATCTACGAGCAATATCCCATAATGACAAAGTGAAAACATGTTTTTAGACATTTTTGCAAATTTATTGAAAATGAAATACAGAAATATCTCATCTACATAAGTATTCACACCCCTTTGCTATGACACATCAAGTTGAGCTTAGGTGCATCCAATTTCCTTTGATCATCCTTGAGATGTAACTGCAACATTATTGGAGTCCACCTGTGGGCAATTCAAATATACAGTGGGGCAAAAAAGTATTTAGTCAGCCACCAATTGTGCAAGTTCTCCCACTTAAAAAGATGAGAGAGGCCTGTAATTTATCATCACAGGTACACTTCCACTATGACAGTCAAAATTGGACAAAAAAATCCAGAAAATCACATTGTAGGATTTTTAATGAATTTATTTGGTGGAAAATAAGTATTTGGTCAATAACAAAAGTTTCTCAATACTTTGTTATATACCCTTTGTTGGCAATTACAGAGGTCAAACGTTTTCTGTAAGTCTTCACAAGGGTTTCACACACTGTTGCTGGTATTTTGGCCCATTCCTCCATGTAGATCTCTTCTAGAGCAGTGATGTTTTGGGGCTGTTGCTGGGCAACACGGACTTTCAACTCCCTCCAAAGATTTTCTATGGGGATGAGATCTGGAGACTGGCTAGGCCACTCCAGGACCTTGAAATGCTTCTTACGAAGCAACTCCTTCGTTGCCCGGGCGGTGTGTTTGGGATCATTGTCATGCTGAAAGACCCAGCCATGTTTCATCTTCAAGGCCCTTGCTGATGGAAGGAGGTTTTCACTCAAAATCTCACGATACATGGCCCCATTCATTCTTTCCTTTACACGGATCAGTCGTCCTGGTCCCTTTGCAGAAAAACAGCCCCAAAGCATGATGTTTCCACCCCGATGCTTCACAGTAGGTATGGTGTTCTTTGGATGCAACTCAGCATTCTTTGTCCTCCAAACACGACGAGTTGAGTTTTTACCAAAAAGTTATATTTTGGTTTCATCTGATCATATGACATTCTCCCAATCTTCTTCTGGATCATCCAAATGCTCTCTAGCAAACTTCAGACGGGCCTGGACATGTACTGGCTTAAGCAGGGGGACACGTCTGGCACTGCAGGATTTGAGTCCCTGGCGGCGTAGGGTGTTACTGATGGTAGGCTTTGTTACTTTGGTCCCAGCTCTCTGCAGGTCATTCACTAGGTCCCCCCGTGTGGTTCTGGGATTTTTGCTCACCGTTCTTGTGATCATTTTGACCCCACGGGGTGAGATCTTGTGTGGAGCCCCAGATCGAGGGAGATTATCAGTGGTCTTGTATGTCTTCCATTCCCTAATAATTGCTCCCACAGTTGATTTCTTCAAACCAAGCTGCTTACCTATTGCAGATTCAGTCTTCCCAGCCTGGTGCAGGTCTACAATTTTGTTTCTGGTGTCCTTTGACAGCTCTTTGGTCTTGGCCATAGTGGAGTTTGGAGTGTGACTGTTTGAGGTTGTGGAAAGGTGTCTTTTATACTGATAACAAGTTCAAACAGGTCCCATTAATACTGGTAACCAGTGGAGGACAGAGGAGCCTCTTAAAGAAGAAGTTACAGATCTGTGAGAGCCAGAACTCCTGCTTGTTTGTAGGTGACCAAATACTTATTTTCCACCATAATTTGCAAATAAATTCATAAAAAATCCTACAATATGATTTTCTGGATTTTTTTCTCTCATTTTGTCTGTCATAGTTGAAGTGTACCTATGCTGACAATTACAGGCCTCTCTCATCTTTTTAAGTGGGAGAACTTGCACAATTGGTGGCTGACTAAATACTTTTTTTGCCCCACAGTATGTACATGATTTAGAAACACACTATATAAGGTCCCACAGTTGACAGTGCATGTCAGAGCAGAAACTATACCATGAAGTCCGTAGATCTCAGAGATATAAATCAGTCAAAAGCTTTAGAACATCTACTCATTCAAGGGTTTTTCATAATTTTTTAAATTTTTTCTACATTGTGGAGTAATACTGAAGACATCAAAACTGTGAAATAACACATATGGAATCATGTAGTAACCAGAAAAGTGTTAAATAAATCAAATTATATTTTATATTTGAGATTCTTCAAGTAGCCACACTTTGCAATGATGACAGCTTTGCAAACTCTTGGCATTCTCTCAACCAGCTTCAGGAGGTAGTCACCTGGAATGCATTTCAAATTAACAGGTGTGGCTTGTTAAAAGTTCATTTCTGGAATTTCTTTCCTTTTTAATGTGTTTGAGCCAATCAGTTGTGTTGTGACAAGGTAGGGGTGGTATACAGAAGATGGTCTATTACCAAATAGGTCTAAGTCCATATTATGGCAAGAACAGCTCAAATAAGCAAAGAGAAATGACAGACCATCAATACTTTAAGACATGAAGGTCAGTCAATCCGGAAAATGTCAAGTGCAGTCGCAAGAACCATCAAGCACTATGATGAAACTGGCTCTAATGAGGACCGCCACAGGAATGGAAGACCCAGACTTACCCCTACTGCAAAGGATAAGTTAATTCGAGTTACCAGCCTCAGAAATTGCAGCCCAAATAAATGCTTCACAGAGTTCAAGTAACAGACACATCTCAACAGCATTTGGTCTGGAGTCCAAATTTGAGATTTTTGGCTCCAACCACCGTGTCTTTGTGAGACGCAGAGTAGGTGTAGGATCTCTGCATGTGTATTTCCGATCATAAAGCATGGAGGAGGAGGTGTTATGGTGTGTGGGTGCTTTGCTGGTGACAATGTCTGATTTATTTAGAGTTCAAGGCACACTTAACCAGCATGATTATCACAGCATTCTGCAGCAAAACACCATCCCGTCTAGTTTGGGCTTAGTGGGACTATCATTTGTTTTTCAATAGGACAATGACCCAACATACCTCCAGGCTGTGTAAGGGCTTTTCTACCAAGAAGGAGAGTGATGGAGTGCTGCATCAGATGACCTGGCTTCCAACATCCCCCGACCTCAACCTAAATGAGATGGTATGGGATGGGTCGGACCACAGAGTGAAGGAAAAGCAGCCAAGTGCTCAGCATATGTGAGAACTCCTTCAAGACTGGAGGAAGCTGGTTGAGACAATGCCAAGAGTGTGCAAAGCTGTCATAATGGCAAAGGGTGGCTATTGAAAGAATCTCAAATATAAAATATATTTTGATTTGTTTAACAATTGTTTGGTTACTACATGATTCCATATGTATTGTTTAATAGTTTTGATGTCTTCACTATTATTCTACAATGTAGAAAAGAGGAAAAATAAAGGAAAACCCTCTAACCCTTTAGGTGTTCTAAGACGCTTGACAAGTAGTGTTTACAAAAGTATGTGGACACGTCTACAAATGAGTGGATTCGGCTATTTCAGCCACACCCGTTGCTGACAGGTGTATAAAATCGAGCACACAGTCATGCAATCTCTATAGACAAACATTGGCAGTAGAATGGCCTTACTGAAGAACTGTGACTTTCAACGTTTCAACGTCATAGGATGCCAATTTTCCACCAAGTCAATTTGTAACATTTCTGCTCTGCTAGAGCTGCCATGGTCAACTGTAAGAGCTGTTATTGTGAAGTGGAAACGTCTAGGAGAAACTACGGCTCAGCCACGAAGTGATTGTTCACACAAGCTCACAGAACATGAGTGCCGAGTGCTGAAGCGCTTTGCGAGTAAAATCCAAACTGCCACGTCAGCACAACTGTTCATCGGGAGCTTCATGAAATGGGTTGAGCAGCCGCACACAAGCCTAAGATCACCATGCGCAATGCCAAGCGTCTGCCGGAGTGGTGTAAAGCAGTTGAAACTTGTTCTCTGGAGTGACGAATCACGCTTCACCATTTGACAGTCTGATGGACAAATCTGTGTTTGGCGGATGCCAGGAGAACTCTACCTGCCCAAATGCATAGTACCAACTGTAAGGTTTGGTGGATGAGGAAGTCTGGGGCTTAGTTCCAGTGAAGGGAAATATTAATGCTACTGCATACAATGACATTCTAGACTATTCTGTGCTTCCAACTTTGTGGCAACAGTTTGGGGAAGGCCCTTTCCTGTTTCAGCATGACAATGCCCCCCGTGCACAAAGCAACCGTACAGAAATGGTTTGTGGAGATCAGTGTGGAAAAACTTGACTGGCCTGCACAGAGCCCTCACCTCAACGCCATCGAACACCTTTTGGATGAAGTGGGACGCTGACTGCGAGCCAGGACTAATCGCCCAAAATCAGTGGAAAGCCTTACTAATGCTTTTGTGACTGAATAGAAGTAATTCCCCGCAGCAATGTCCAAACATCTAGTTGAAAGTCTTCCCTGAAGAGTGGAGGCTGTTATAGCAACAAAGGGGGGGACCAACTCCATATTAATGCCCATGATTTTGTAATGAAATGTTTGATGTGCAGGTGTCCACATACTTCATGTAGTCATGTAGTGTAAATGGGGCAGGGTATAAAGAGCCCTGACCTCAACCCCATCGAACACCTTTTGGATGAAGTGGGACGCTGACTGCGAGCCAGGACTAATCGCCCAAAATCAGTGGAAAGCCTTACTGATATCCTTGATGACCAACATTGTCCCAGTTCCAAAGAACTCCAAGCTAATCTGTAATTATGAAGTGTTTTGAAAGGCTGATGATAACACCATCATCCCAGACACCCAACTCACATTCCGTCCCAACAGATCCACAGATGACGCAATCTCAATTGTACTTCACACTTCCCTCTATAACTATGTGAGAATGCTCTTCATAGACTACAGCTCAGCTTTCAACACCATAGTTCCCTCCAAACTCATCACCAAGCTCGGAACCCTGGGACTGAACACCTCCCTCTGCAACTGGATCCTGGACTTCCTGACGGGACGGCCCGAGGTGGTCAGGGTAGGCAACAAATCCTCCCCCACACTGACTCTCAAGACGGGGCTCCTCGGGGGTGTGTGCTTAGTCCCCTCCTATACTCCCTGTTCAACCACGACTGTGTGGCCACGCACAACTCCAACAACATCAAGTTTGCTGCTGATGACACGACTGTGGTAGATCTGATCAGGACAACAGCCTCTCCCTCAAGTTCAGAAAGAGCTGATTGTGGACGACAGGGGAAAGACAAGAGAGAATGCCCCCATTCGCATCAACAGGGCTGCAGTAAAGCGGGTTGAGAGCTTCAAATTCCTTGGTGTCCAGATCCCTAAGAACTTAACCTGGTCCACACACACCTGCACAGTCGTGAAGAGGGCACGAGAGCCACTTCCCCCTCAGGAAGCTGAAAAGATTTTGCATGGGCCCTCAGATCCTCAAAAAGTTAAGGAGAAATCACCTCACCCTACCTGGAAGCTGGCCCACGCTCCACCACCAGAAGACACAGAGCAGCAGGGACCAGTAAATACCAGTAGTGCCACCCAGACTTCTGGTCATGTTAAAAAACAACAACCAAAAACAAACCTACATTTTCCACATAGATCAACATAAGTGTCAGTCTGTTACCACATGCCTCTGAATATGCATTCCCCCCATAAAGGGGCGATCTGCATTTGAAATAAGAACAAAGCTTCCTTCCCGTCCCTGTTTTTTTTTGTTTAAAGCTGAGGGAAGGGGCTGGAGAAAAACTAAACACTCACATTCATAGACAGAGCTATAGATGCAAAGACTGACCAATAATGATATCAAAATGATAGTTTTAACCATGTTTGAAGCTACAGTATGTACACTTTTAAAAAAAGGGTTCTAAAAGGGTTCTTCATCTGTCTCCATAGGAGTACCCTTTTTGGTTCCAGGTAGAACTATTTTGGGTTCCATGTGTGATAAGGGAACATTACACAACTTTACATGGAACCCAAAACTTGGAACCGAAAGGGTTCAAAGGGTTTTCCTATGGGGACAGCCGAAGAACCCTTTTAGGTTCAAGATAACACCTTTTTTCTAAGAGTGTATTGTTTGTTTACATTGACTTTGTTTGCAAACATTGGAGTAAAACAAGCATAAATTTTGGGTTCTGGTGGGGTACAACAGTTTAACTAAGCTCATGAGGAATTTCTAAGTTATATTCTTTAAGAAAGAATGGGTACATATCATTCATTTGTAAGTAAAAAAATGTGTTTGGCAGCTGCAGCAGTGTTTTTGGCACTCTTTGTTAGATTTAGTTTAGTCTTAGTCACATTTGTGACATTTACATAATGATTTAGTCTAGTTGTGTTCAAATTGAGGAAAAGAGTGGGCCATTTTAGTCAACCATATCTCCTTTAATCAGTGATGAAGGGGAGGAGACAGGTTAAAGAAAGCGTTTTTAAGCGTTGAAACAATTTAGACATGGATTGTGTATGTGTGCCATTCAGAGGGTGAATGGGCAAGACAAAGGATTTAAGTGCCTTTGAACAGGGTATTAAATTAGGCACATCGTTTTTAGTGTGTCAAGAACTGCTACGCCGCTGGGTTTTTCATGCTCAACAGTTTCCCGTGTGTATCAAGAATGATCCACCACCCAAAGGACATCTTGCCAATGGCAGGCCAGCGTTCGAAAATGAGTCATTGATGAAAGAGGACAAAGGAGAGTGACATAAATTGTGCAGAGCAAATAATGGGCTATGGGCTACTGTTAGTCAACTGACAGTCCAGTACAACATTGGTGCCCTAAGACCAATAAAAAATGTACAACTCGTCATACTTTGATACAAATGTGGAATGGCAGCCGATGACCTTACAGAGTTCCACTTCTTTCAACAAAAAACAAGAAACTGCGGTTGCAGTGGCCTAAGGAACGAAAACACTGGACAATTGGAAAAACATTGCCTGGTCTGATGAATCCCGGTTCCTGTTTTTCACGCTGATGGTAGGACCAGGGTATGGAGAAAATCACATGAGTACAAGCATCCATCATGACGTGTGTCAACATTGCAGGCTGGTGGTGTGATGGTGTGGGGTGTGTTTTCATGTCACACATTGGGCCACTTGATACAAATGGAGCAACATTTGAATGCCATGGGATAACTGAACATCATTGTCAATAAGGTGCATCCCTTCATGGCAGCATATATCCATCAGTTAATATATTTTTTTCAGCTGGATATTGCCCGATGCCACAAGGCTAAGATTGTCCAGGAATGGTTCTGTGTAAAGCATTGGAGTCAACATGGGACAGTATCCCTGTGGAATGCTTTTGACACCTCATAAAGTCCATGCCCCAACAAATTGAGGCTGTTCTGAGGGCAAAGGGGGCTGCAACTTATTATTAGCATGGTGTTCCTAATGTTTTGTACACTCAGTGTATATTCCCTTGCCTTGCTTGGCCTGCCGTGGAGTGTAATAGCACATGTCTAGATTGGACAGAGAACAAGCAATAGCATGTACCCACTGCTTGCTGTACAAGTGTGTTTGTTTAAGTGTATACAGTATATCATCCATGGCTGGACTGGCCTGGCGTGCTTTACCATCTGGAGCGGACAGAGCTATACCATGTACCCGTTGCTACACGTGTGTTACGTTAACTATATCAAATGACTTGTGAAAGGCATTGCCATTACAACCATTGACGGTGCTGCTGAAGAAGGCTTTAATTGGACGTGGGCATATTGACTGCTCATCTGCCTCACATCTACGGTCGATACAGCTAGCGGGAGAGGTCAAAGTTACTAGATGGATCCCAGATGGTGCTCTATTCCCTTTACAGTGCCTTACTTTTAAAGGGGATGGGGTGCCATTTGGGACACAGAGATGCTTCCTCTCCTGTCCCTCTCCTTTTATTCTAACCTCTCCTCCCTCTCAGAACCATGTTTCAGCCCCCGGGTCATGGGTGAGGCGCTCTTTCATGTTAATGTGCTACTCAGCTGGTTGGGGAGCTCATCAAATAACAGCCCCCGTCCCCATCTGTAAGAAGAAGCCTACTAGAGGGGCTAGCTTCACCTCACCTGTCCTCACATTGTGTTTAGTAGTAAGGCCATGTAGGCTTCACCTGACCTGACTCCCTGAAGTAAGACTGGCTTTCACAGTAACTAGGTACAAATGTTCTTTGTAGAAGGTACAACAAAAAGGTAATTGAGTCTGTCTGTTAATCTTAACGGTCCTGTTGCGTAACAATCCCATTTTGGAACAGTGAGTGCATTCTGACACCGCACACGTAAAAAACTCATGTTGGGGTGACCATTAGATATATTTGGAAATCAAGCATGAAAAGGTTAAATAACCAAATAGTTACCCTGACTAACTATTTAGCAGTCTTGGCTTGGGGGTAGAAACTCAGGGTCTTGTGCCTGATATAGAGGTCTTGGATGGCAGGGCGCTCGGCCCCGGTGATGTAATGGGCCGTATGCACTACCCTCTGTAGCGCCTTGCCATACCAAGCGATGATGCAGCCAGTCAAGATGCTCTCAGTGGTGCAGCTGTATAACTTTTGAAGGATCTCTGAGGACCCTGCAAAATCTTGAGAGACAGGAGGTGTTGTCGTACCCACTTCACGACATAGTTGGTGAGTGTGGACCATGATACATCCTAAGTGATGTGGATACAGGAACTAGAAGCTCTTAACCCACACCACTACTGCCCCGATCAGCTCCTTTGTCTTGCTGACGTCGAGAGAGAGGTTGTTGTCCTGGCACCACACTGCCAGGTCTCTGACCTCCTCCCTATAGGGTGTCTCATCGTTATCGATGATCAGGCCTACCACCATCAGCAAAGTTAATGATGGCACTGGAGTCGTGATCAGCCATGCAGTCGTGGGTGAACAGGGAGTACAGGAAGGGAATAAGCACCCACCCCTTGATGAGGGTTAGAATGGCAGATACAGTGCCTTGCAAAAGTATTCGGCCCCCTTGAACTTTGCGACCTTTTGCCACATTTCAGGCTTCAAACATAAAGATATAAAACTGTATTTTTTTGTGAAGAATCAACAACAAGTGGGACACAATCATGAAGTGGAACGACATTTATTGGATATTTCAAACTTTTTTAACAAATCAAAAACAGAAAAATTGGGCGTGCAAAATTATTCAGCCCCTTTACTTTCAGTGCAGCAAACTCTCTCCAGAAGTTCAGTGAGGATCTCTGAATGATCCAATGTTGACCTAAATGACTAATGATGATAAATACAATCCACCTGTGTGTAATCAAGTCTCCGTATAAATGCACCTGCACCGTGATAGTCTCAGAGGTCCGTTAAAAGCGCAGAGAGCATCATGAAGAACAAGGAACACACCAGGCAGGTCCGAGATACTGTTGTGAAGAAGTTTAAAGCCGGATTTGGATACAAAAAGATTTCCCAAGCTTTAAACATCCCAAGGAGCACTGTGCAAGCGATAATATTGAAATGGAAGGAGTATCAGACCACTGCAAATCTACCAAGACCTGGCCGTCCCTCTAAACTTTCAGCTCATACAAGGAGAAGATTGATCAGAGATGCAGCCAAGAGGCCCATGATCACTCTGGATAAACTGCAGAGATCTACAGCTGAGGTGGGAGACTCTGTCCATAGGACAACAATCAGTCGTATATTGCACAAATCTGGCCTTTATGGAAGAGTGGCAAGAAGAAAGCCATTTCTTAAAGATATCCATAAAAAGTGTTGTTTAAAGTTTGCCACAAGCCACCTGGGAGACACACCAAACATGTGGAAGAAGGTGCTCTGGTCAGATGAAACCAAAATTGAACTTTTTGGCAACAATGCAAAACGTTATGTTTGGCGTAAAAGCAACAAAGCTGAACACACCATCCCCACTGTCAAACATGGTGGTGGCAGCATCATGGTTTGGGCCTGCTTTTCTTCAGCAGGGACAGTGAAGATGGTTAAAATTGATGGGAAGATGGATGGAGCATAATACAGGACCATTCTGGAAGAAAACCTGATGGAGTCTGCAAAAGACCTGAGACTGGGACGGAGATTTGTCTTCCAACAAGACAATGATCCAAAACATAAAGCAAAATCTACAATGGAATGGTTCAAAAATAAACATATCCAGGTGTTAGAATGGCCAAGTCAAAGTCCAGACCTGAATCCAATCGAGAATCTGTGGAAAGACCTGAAAACTGCTGTTCACAAATGCTCTCCATCCAACCTCACTGAGCTCGAGCTGTTTTGCAAGGAGGAATGGGAAAAAATGTCAGTCTCTCGATGTGCAAAACTGATAGAGACATACCCCAAGCGACTTACAGCTGTAATCGCAGCAAAAGGTGGCGCTACAAAGTATTAACTTAAGGGGGCTGAATAATTTTGCACGCCCAATTTTTCAGTTTTTGATTTGTTAAAAAAGTTTGAAATATCCAATAAATGTCGTTCCACTTCATGATTGTGTCCCACTTGTTGTTGATTCTTCACACAAAAAATACAGTTTTATATCTTTATGTTTGAAGCCTGAAATGTGACAAAAGATCGCAAAGTTCAAGGGGGCCGAATACTTTCGCAAGGCACTGTATGTTGTTGCCTACCCTCACCACCTCTGGGTAGTCCAGGATCCAGTTGCAGAGATATGTTTTCAGTCCCTGGGTCCTTAGCTTAGTGATGAGCTTGGAGGGCACTATGGTGTCGAATGCTGAGTTGTAGTCAATGAACAGCATTCTCACATAGATGTTCCTCTTGTGTAGGTGGGAAAGGACAGAGTTGAGTGCATCGGAGTGGGTGGGTCCAGGGTGTCTGGGATGATTATGTTGATGTGAGCCAGGACCAGGATTTCAAAGCATTTCATGGCTACAGATGTGAGTGCTAGTCATTTAGACAGGTTACCATAGCGTTCTTGGGCACATGGACTATGGTGGTCTGCTTGAAACATGTAGGTACTACCAGTGTATAATTTGTAAATTGGGAGGTGCCAGAACAAACAATTACCTGAGAGGGGGTGACCTGGGGGGCTCTGAGGTACCAGAATGCAAAAAGAAAACATATAATATAGCATTGTATGCATTATCGTCACTTTGGCATACATGGTTTAGAGGTGCTTGCAGATGTTGAAAAATGTGTTTTTTTATAAACAAATTTCATGTGATTCCACATTATTTTAGATGATTGGAGACTTTGGCAGATTATTTTGTAATACCTCACAAATGATCAAAATGACAGGCTATTTTGATACTAACTGTTACGGTGCGTGAATGAGGACCCAAAAGCGAATTAACGTAAACAGAGCTTCTTTAATAACAAAACATACGTAGGCTCAGATGGACCGGCAGATTCCGACAGGACAGGACAAGGTTGCAGCAAACATGACGATAGTCTGGTTCAGGCATGAATAACACAAACAAGAATCCGACAAAGACAGAAACAAAAACAGAGAGAGATATAGAGGACTAATCAGAGGGAAAAAGGGAACAGGTGGGAAAAGGGGTGACGAGGCAGTTAGGAGGAGACAAGGAACAGCTGGGGGAAAGAGGGGGAGAAAAGGTAACCTAATAACGACCAGCAGAGGGAGACAGGGTGAAGGGAAAGGACAGAAACAAGACACAACATGACAATACATGACAGTACCCCCCCACTCACCGAGCGCCTCCTGGCGCACTCGAGGAGGAAACCTGGCGGCAACGGAGGAAATCATCGATCAGCGCACGGTCCAGCACGTCCCGAGAGGGAACCCAACTCCTCTCCTCAGGACCGTACCCCTCCCAATCTACTAGGTACTGATGACCACGGCCCCGAGGACGCATGTCCAAAATCCTACGGACCCTGTAGATGGGTGCGCCCTCGACAAGGATGGGGGGGGGGGGGGAAGACGAGCGGGGGCGCGAAGAACGGGCTTGACACAGGAGACATGGAAGTCCGGGTGGACGCGACGAAGATATCGCGGAAGAAGAAGTCGAACTGCGACAGGATTAATGATCTGGGAAATACGGAACGGACCAATGAACCGCGGGGTCAACTTGCGAGAAGCGGTCTTAAGGGGAAGGTTCTGAGTGGAGAGCCAAACTCTCTGACCGCGACAATATCTAGGACTCTTAGTTCTACGCTTATTAGCAGCCCTCACAGTCTGCGCCCTATAACGGCAAAGTGCAGACCTGACCCTCTTCCAGGTGCGCTCGCAACGTTGGACAAAAGCCTGAGCGGAGGGGACGCTGGACTCGGCGAACTGAGATGAGAACAGCGGAGGCTGGTACCCGAGGCTACTCTGAAAAGGAGATAGCCCGGTCGCAGACGAAGGAAGCGAGTTGTGGGCGTATTCTGCCCAGGGGAGCTGTTCTGACCAAGACGCAGGGTTGCGAAAAGAAAGACTGCGTAAGATGCGACCAATAGTCTGATTGGCCCGTTCTGCTTGACCGTTAGACTGGGGGTGAAAGCCGGAAGAGAGACTGACGGAAGCCCCAATCAAACGGCAAAACTCCCTCCAAAATTGAGACGTGAATTGCGGACCTCTGTCCGAAACGACGTCTGACGGAAGGCCATGAATTCTGAAAACATTCTCGATGATGATTTGTGCCGTCTCTTTAGCAGAAGGAAGCTTAGCAAGGGGAATAAAATGAGCCGCCTTAGAGAACCTGTCGACAACCGTAAGAATAACAGTCTTCCCCGCTGACGAAGGCAGTCCGGCGACAAAATCTAAGGCGATGTGAGACCACGGTCGAGAGGGAATGGGAAGCGGCCTGAGACGGCCGGCAGGAGGGGAGTTACCGGACTTAGTCTGCGCGCAGACCGAACAAGCAGCCACGAAGCGACGCGTGTCATGCTCCCGGGTGGGCCACCAAAAACGCTGGCGAATGGAAGCAAGCGTACCCCGAACGCCAGGGTGGCCGGCTAACTTGGCAGAGTGAGCCCACTGAAGAACGGCCAGACGAGTAGGAACGGGAACGAAAAGAAGGATCCTGGGACAAGAGCGCGGCGACGGAGTTTGAGTGAGTGCTTGCTTTACCTGCCTCTCAATTCCCCAGACAGTCAACCCGACAACACGCCCCTCAGGGAGAATCCCCTCGGGGTCAGTGGAGGCTACTGAAGAACTGAAGAGACGAGATAAAGCATCAGGCTTGGTGTTCTTAGAGCCCGGACGATAAGAAATCACGAACTCGAAACGAGCGAAAAACAGCGCCCAGCGCGCCTGATGCGCATTAAGTCGTTTGGCAGAACGGATGTACTCAAGGTTCCTATGGTCAGTCCAAACGACAAAAGGAACGGTCGCCCCCTCCAACCACTGTCGCCATTCGCCTAGGGCTAAGCGGATGGCGAGCAGTTCGCGGTTTCCCACATCATAGTTACGTTCCGACGGCGACAGGCGATGAGAAAAATACGCGCAAGGGTAGACCTTGTCGTCAGAGAGGGAGCGCTGAGAAAGAATGGCTCCCACGCCCACCTCTGACGCGTCAACCTCGACCACGAACTGTCTAGAGACGTCAGGTGTAACAAGGATAGGAGCGGATGTAAAACGATTCTTGAGGAGATGAAAAGCTCCCTGGGCGGAAACGGACCACTTAAAGCACGTCTTGACAGAAGTAAGGGCTGTGAGAGGAGCTGCCACCTGACCGAAATTACGGATGAAACGACGATAGAAGTTCGCGAAGCCGAGAAAGCGCTGCAGCTCGACACGTGACTTAGGGACGGGCCAATCAATGACAGCCTGGACCTTAGCGGGATCCATCTTAATGCCTTCAGCGGAAATAACAGAACCGAGAAATGTGACGGAGGAGGCATGAAAAGTGCACTTCTCAGCCTTCACAAAAAGACAATTCTCTAAAAGGCGCTGGAGGACACGTCGAACGTGCTGAACATGAATCTGGAGTGACGGTGAAAAAATCAGGATATCGTCAAGGTAAACGAAAACAAAGATGTTCAGCATGTCTCTCAGGACATCATTGACTAATGCCTGAAAGACAGCTGGAGCGTTAGCGAGGCCGAAAGGAAGAACCCGGTATTCAAAGTGCCCTAACGGAGTGTTAAACGCCGTCTTCCACTCGTCCCCCTCCCTGATGCGCACGAGATGGTAAGCGTTACGAAGGTCCAACTTAGTGAAAAACCTGGCTCCCTGCAGGATCTCGAAGGCTGAAGACATAAGAGGAAGCGGATAACGATTCTTCACTGTTATGTCATTCAACCCTCGATAATCTATGCAGGGGCGCAGGGACCCGTCCTTCTTCTTAACAAAAAAAAACCCCGCTCCGGCGGGAGAGGAGGAGGGGACTATGGTACCGGCGGCAAGAGCTACAGACAAATAATCTTCGAGAGCCTTACGTTCGGGAGCCGACAGAGAGTATAGTCTACCCCGGGGGGGAGTGGTTCCCGGAAGGAGATCAATACTACAATCATACGACCGGTGTGGAGGAAGAGAGGTGGCCCTGGACCGACTGAACACCGTGCGCAGATCGTGATATTCCTCCGGCACCCCTGTCAAATCACCAGGCTCCTCCTGTGAAGAAGAGACAGAGGAAACAGGAGGGATAGCAGACATTAAACATTTCACATGACAAGAGACGTTCCAGGAGAGGATAGAATTACTAGACCAATTAATAGAAGGATTATGACAAACTAGCCAGGGATGGCCCAAAACAACAGGTGTAAAAGGTGAACGAAAAATTTAAAAAGAAATGGTTTCGCTATGATTACCAGAGACAGTGAGGGTTAAAGGTAGCGTCTCACGCTGAATCCTGGGGAGAGGACTACCATCCAAGGCGAACAAGGCCGTGGGCTCCCTTAACTGTCTGAGAGGAATGTCATGTTCCCGAGCCCAGGTCTCGTCCATAAAACAGCCCTCCGCCCCAGAGTCTATTAAGGCACTGCAGGAAGCTGACGAACCGGTCCAGCGTAGATGGACCGACAAGGTAGTGCAGGATCTTGAAGGAGAGACAGGAGTAGTAGCGCTCACCAGTAGCCCTCCGCTTACTGATGAGCTCTGGCTTTTACTGGACATGAAGTGGCAAAATGACCAGCGGAACCGCAATAGAGACAGAGGCGGTTGGTGATTCTCCGTTCCCTCTCTTTAGTCGAGATGCGGATACCTCCCAGCTGCATAGGCTCAGCACCCGAGCCGGCAGAGGAAGATGGTAGTGATGCGGAGAGGGGGGCGACGGAGAACGCGAGCTCCTTTCCACGAGCTCGGTGACGAAGATCAACCCGTCGCTCAATGCGAATAGCGAGTTCAATCAAGGAATCCACGCTGGAAGGAACCTCCCGGGAGAGAATCTCATCCTTTACCTCTGCGCGGAGACCCTCCAGAAAACGAGCGAGCAAAGCCGGCTCGTTCCAGCCACTGGAGGCAGCAAGAGTGCGAAACTCAATAGAGTAGTCTGTTATGGATCGATTACCTTGACATAGGGAAGACAGGGCCCTGGAAGCCTCCTCCCCCAAAACAGATCGATCAAAAACCCGTATCATCTCCTCCTTAAAGTCCTGATACTGGTTAGTACACTCAGCCCTTGCCTCCCAGATTGCCGTGCCCCACTCACGAGCCCGTCCAGTAAGGAGAGATATGACGTAGGCGATACGAGCAGTGCTCCTGGAGTAAGTGTTGGGCTGGAGAGAAAACACAATATCACACTGGGTGAGGAACGAGCGGCATTCAGTGGGCTCCCCAGAGTAACACGGCGGGTTATTGATTCTGGGCTCCGGAGATTCGAAAGCCCTGGAAGTGGCCGGTGGATCGAGGCGGAGATGGTGAACCTGTTCTGTGAGGTTGGAGACTTGGGTGGCCAGGGTCTCAACGGCATGTCGAGCAGCAGACAATTCCTGCTCGTGTCTGCCTAGCATCGCTCCCTGGATCTCGACGGCTGAGTGGAGAGGATCCGAAGTCGCTGGGTCCATTCTTGGTCGGATTCTTCTGTTACGGTGCGTGAATGAGGACCCAAAAGCGAATTAACGTAAACAGAGCTTCTTTAATAACAAAACATACGTAGGCTCAGATGGACCGGCAGATTCCGACAGGACAGGACAAGGTTGCAGCAAACATGACGATAGTCTGGTTCAGGCATGAATAACACAAACAAGAATCCGACAAAGACAGAAACAAAAACAGAGAGAGATATAGAGGACTAATCAGAGGGAAAAAGGGAACAGGTGGGAAAAGGGGTGACGAGGTAGCTAGGAGGAGACAAGGAACAGCTGGGGGAAAGAGGGGGAGAAAAGGTAACCTAATAACGACCAGCAGAGGGAGACAGGGTGAAGGGAAAGGACAGAAACAAGACACAACATGACAATACATGACACTAACAAAGTGCGTTCAATAAAAACAACCTTGTCTTGAATCCATAAATAGCCTAAGCCTAGCTGTGTGGAGACACATATTGTTAATTATCAGCCGGAAATGATTGTCCGAAAAAAGCTTTTCAGTTTCACTGACTCACCAGCGATGGCTGATGTGCTCGTGCCAAAAGGTTATCTCTCTCTTGTTTTACTTTGTAAAACAATGCTGTTTGCTCTATATGCCTGTTTGGAAGTTGATTATTTGGTAGCCTACAGACATATTTATCTTCTTTTCAGCAGGATCCATTTGCTTTCCAACCTGTGTTTTGAAATATTGTGGAGGGCCTGTTTTGGCTGCATGCTGTTAACTGACAGACAGGCATGCCACAGCTAGGCAATTTTTTAAACGGTGACAATTATTTTTCATGCCAGGAAAAGTACCGGATCCTGATAATTGGGTTCCGGAATGAAACAGTCCAAAACTGAGAGGTGCTGTATCCTGTTCCGGCAGGATCCGGCTCAAATTATGCAATGGGTATTACTGACTGTGTCAGGGAGAGGTTGAAAATGTCAGTGAAGACACTTGCCAGCTGGTCAACACATGCTCTGGTGTCTTGGTAATCGGTCTGGCCCTGCAGCCTTGTGAATGTTAACCTGTATACATCGCCTGAGGAGAGTGTGATCACACAGCTGACCGGAACAGCTTGCACTCTCATGCATGGTTCAGTGTTGCTTGCCTCGAAGCCAGCATAGAAGGCATTTGGCTTGTCTGGTAGCCTCGCATCACTGGGCATCTCGCGGCTGGGTTTCTCTTTGTAACCTGTGCTAGTTTGCAAGCCCTGCCACATCTGACAAGCGTCAGAGCACGTATAGTAGGATTCAATTTTAGTCCTGTATCGCCTGTTTGATGGTTTCTTATAAGCCTCCGGATTGGTGTCCCGCTCCTTGAAAGTGTGTGGAGTAAAGGTGATCTGGAGTTGTTTTGACTCTAGTTACACTGTTGATATGCTGTAAGAAATGAGGTAAAACGGATTTCAATTTCCCTGAATTAAAATCACTGGACACTAGGAGCAGATTAGCATTTTATTGTTTGTCTATGGCCCTATACAGCTTGTTAAATGTGGTCTTCATGTCAGCATTGGTTTAGGGTGGTAAATAGATATCTATGAAAGATTTGGATAAAAACATGGTTAATAGTATAGTCTATTGGTTAATAGTATAGTCCACAGTTTATTATGAGATATTCTAACTCAGGCGAGCAGAACCTTGAGACTTCCATAGTTTTAGAGGTCGCGCACCATCTGTCATTAAAGAGAAAAACACTTCACCCCTTGAGTTTACCCGACACTCCCATTCTGTCCTGCCGATGCATAGAAAAACAGCTAGATGAACACTGTGTTTACAAAACATTAGGAACACCTTCAATTCGTCAGGGCCTGTACACAAGGTGTCGAAAACGTTCCAAATGGATGCTGGCTCATGTTGACTCCAATGCTTCCCACAGTTGTGTCAAGTTCGCTGGATGACCTTTGGGTGGTGGGCCTTTCTTGATACACACCGGAAACTGTTAAGCGTGAAAAAAAACAGCAGCTTTGAGGTTCTTGACACACTCAAACCGGTGCGCCTGGCACCTATTACCATTCTGTCTTGTCCATCACCATCTGAATGTCACACATACACAATCCATGTCTCAATTGTCTTAAGGCTTAAAGATCCTATCTTGTCCCCTTCGAACACAGATTGAAGTGGATTGAACAAGTGTTATCAGTAAGGGATCATAGCTTTCACCTGGATTTACCTGGTTCAGTCTACTTCATAGAAAGGGAAGGTATTCCTAATGTTTTGTACATTCAGCGTACGTTATCCATGTCCTTGTTCAGCCACAATGCAGAGGAACAGGATATTATAGTTCTTCAGGTCCTGTTGATAGGATAGCCTCGAACGGAGCTCGTCCAGTTTGTTCTCCAGCGATTGTATGTTTGGCAATAGAACAGAGGGTAGAGGCGGTTTATGTACTGGCCAAAGTAGTTTAGTCAGGATGCCTGCACGTCGGCCTCTCTTACACAGCCTGAGTTTTGGGGATTATAGCCTGGAGCTGGGTGAGCAATATGTCCAGCACCTCCGACTCATTGAAGTAGAAATCTTCATCAAAATCGAGGTTAGTGACCGCTGTTCTGATGGCCAGAAACTATTTTTTGGTCATAGGAAACGATGGTGGAAACATTATGTACAAAAAAAGCTGCGCAAACCCCCCTGAAAATAGCACATCTGGACAGGAGCCGGTAAATCGTCTGCTATACACTGCAGCTCCATAAATAAAATCAAAACAATACGACACTGGTTATGATGAGATAATGCTAAGCTAATTGCCAGCAATGTGTGGCACCATATTTGTTAACTTCATACAATGGTTGTCACGTAAACTTCTGCCAGAGCAAATATGTTATAACAAGGTGAGGTAAACGATGGCGGTTTATGATGGTAGACGACACAACCCTTTCAACATGCACACTGCAAACAGACCCAATTCATCTTGTAACCTCTTATCTTTGGTTGACACAAAAAAATATCGTATTCGTATTACTTTAGATTTTTACTCAATTATTTTGATCACTGGTGAGCTCACCCGTGGTGTGATGAATTGTAAATAGCAATTGCTATTAGCTAGTTCATATGAGGGTTTCTGTCAGTCCTTCAGTTAGCGCTACGACTAATGTAGCCTTCATTTTCCTTCATTTTTCGATGAGAATTGTGTTACGCTGTCACTACTTCTGTGAATGAACATTGCATCCAAAAATAAACTGCTCACTTTGAAGACATGCCATTGTAAAGTCTGGGTTTGTGCAAAATGTTTCTGTAAAAAAACAGTGTGGCCAGCTCAAACGCTGACTGTTACATCAATGGTAACTGGACTTTCTAAATAAGTGTTCTAATCACACCGATTTGAGCATACGCTGCAGGGAACCCTATAGAATGATCACATCCGTGTATTCGTACGGTTCAAAGGGTTAACTATCTGCATTGACCCTTTTAGCACTAACCTTTTGACTCATCACATGCGCTACTGCTACTTTGTATTATCTGTCACTTTATTCCTAGCTGTATGTACATACTGTATCTAGACAAGTTATTGTTACTCTTTGTGTATTTATTGTGTATTTATTATAACTTTTATTATTACGTGTTTTACTTTTCGATGATTTCTCTATTTTCTTTCTCTCTCACTGTTAGTCTACACCTATTGTTTACGAAGCATGTGACCAATACAATTTGATTTGAGGAATATTACAGGGTCAATGGGTGGGGAAGGAGGCTTTCCTCCCTTGTTTAGTCACCTTGACAATCCAAGCCTTTACCGGCTCTACCCTCAGAACTGTGTGTGTGTGTGTGTGTGTGTGTGTGTGTGGGTTGGTTTGTACACATGCATGCCTGCCTGCATGTGTGTACATGCTTGTGCACCTCTACCCTGGCATGTCAAATGCTGCTCTCACTCTCATGCTAAGAGGCATGTATTCATATTCATGGCAGGCTTAACCAAAGGCAAAGCATTAAGCCACAGGGGTGGGTTGCTGCCAGGTCCCCTCTGGGAGAATGTAAGAACTTTTTGAGGCTAGCAGAGGGGAGAATTTGCTATACAAAGGAGTAAAGAAAACCAACAGCTACTGCCCCTGCAATGGTGTACATGAGGAGTACCTCTGTTCATTTTTTGTATTGTTTTATTGTCACATACTCCAGATAGGTGCATTGAAATGTGTTTGTTTTACAGGGTCAGACATAGTAGTAGGGCACTCCTGGAGCAAATGAGGGTTAAGTGCCTGATTCAAGGAAACATAAACAGATTGTTCACGTTGACTGACGTTGACGGTTCGGGTAGTCGAACCAGCAATCTTTCGGTTACTGGCCCAACGCTCTAACATACATGACAGACATCTCCAGCATGAGGGATAATTAGAATTTTGAATAGACCTCAGAATGTTGTGGTATTGTGCTAACATTGGCTTAGGGGAATTGCTCTGAGACATGGATTGTATTAACATAGCATGGCATGGTTGGCACCAAAAATGTGTTTTAGTTAGTTGGCTGAACTGAAATCCCTGGCTGGACCGACTGAGCTAGCTGAGCTGCTACATTGGCTGAACTTTCTTCTCCTGACCATCATGGAACTTGACAAACACTAATTAGGAAGCTTATTGGTATAAAACAGCAATCTATATCCATATACTTGAGTTGGGGGAGAGTGAGACGGGGTGTTTGGCACCATCTAATCATTATTGATGGTTATTCAGTCTCACTTAGCAACTGGATGGTGGCTGACTGATGATGCTCAGAGAAGGGCACAGATGGATTGCTATTGGCTGGGTCTCACAGTCCATACATACAGACAATTAAGGTGAGTTACACTAAGGTAGCCATTTTTGGGCGATCCACAGACCTCAAAGCATGTTGGGACAGCTTCTCATAGAAAGATATAGCCAACCTGTACTGTAACATTACAATGGAACAGAATAAAATAGTTGATCTTATTCACTCACATTTCATCCCAAAGACATATATAGCAGCAATAATAGTTAGGTGGACTAAACTGTAAGCAAATATAGCGAGAGGAGTGAATCAGTATAAAAGTGTTTTGACAAAATAGGCTCTCAGTTCTTCACAAGGAAGGAGCATTAAGTTAAATTGATTATTATTCCTCTTTGTCTGTGCGTGCTGAGAGACAATCCCAGATTCTCACTGATAAACTCTGTATATATAGTAAATCATATAGCTAGATGCATTTTTTTAGGAGTAATATTATGTTTTATCTCTGTTGTATACTGTGCACATTCATACATTTTCATGATTCTAGTCAATATTTGATCTGTATTAACACTGTGAGGTTCATAGAGCACAAAATCCACTCTTCTGCTTTCCCATACATTATTTTTCGATATTTACATGAAACAATAGGACCAGGTTCTGAGTGTTTTTCATATACGTGTGTATTTGTTTTGGCATGTCAGCAGTATACATCCATATGTCAGTGTGTCTATGCATTATGAAGTGTGTGTGTCTGTTTGCAAGTGCTATGATGTATGTATGTATGGATGCTTTCATGTCTGCAGGATGGTCTTTGTTCATCTGTGCGTGACACAGGAAGTACCCGTGCTAAGGACTATTCAACGATGGTCTGACCAATTGGAATCCATGCTTCCAGATTGTTTTAATCACATGGACTGAGAAGTTTTGGGTTGCTTCTGAGGCATTGACGTATACACTGACACGGTATCTGAGTTCCTCAGGAAGTGTATAGGGGATGTTGTTCCCACTGTGACGATTAAAACCTAGCCAAACAAAAAAACATGGATAGATGGCAGCATTATCGCAAACTGAAAGTGCGAACCACCACATTTAACCACGGCAAGGTGACTGGGAATATGGTTGAATACAAACAGTCCAGTTATGCCCTCCGTAAGGCAATCAAACAGGCAAAATATCCGTACAGAGACAAAGTGTAGTCACAATTCAATGGCTCAGATGTCTATGTGGCAGATACTCTAGACAATCACAGATAACAAAGTGCAAACCAGTCCCATCGCGCACACCGATGTCTTGCTCCCGGACAAGCTAAACACCTTCTTCACCTGCTTTGACGATAACACAATGCCACCGATGCGGGCCGCGAGGACTGTGAGCTCTCGTTCTCCGTGGCTGATGTGAGTAAGACATTTAAGCATGTTAACCCTCACAAAGCTGCCATCCGAGGCATCATCCCTAGCCACATCATCAGAGCATTAGCAGACCAGCTGGCCTGAGTGTTTACGGACATATTCAACATTTCCCTATCCCAGTCTGCTGTACCCATTTTCTTCAAGTTGTCCACCATTGTGTCTGTACCCAAGAAAGATAACTAAATTACTATCGACCCGTAGCACTCACTTCTGTCATCATTAAGTGCTTTAAAAGACTAGCTAAGGATCATATCACATCCACCTTAATCGACACCCTAGACCCACTGCAATTTGCATACCGCCCAAATCATCCACAGATGATGCAATCGCCATCACACTGCACACTGCCCAATCCCATCTGAACAAGAGGAATACCTATGTAAGAATGCTGTTCATTGTCTACAACTCAGCCTTCAACACCATAGTACCCTCCAAGCTCATCATTAAACTCGGGGAGTTGGGTCTAGGGCAACAACACTTGTGTAGGCAACAACACTTCCACTACGCTGAACCTCAACACAGGGGCCCCACAAAGGGTGCATGTTCACCCCTCCTGTACTCCCTGTTCACCCATGACTGTGTGCCACGCACGCCTCCATCTCAATCATCAAGTTTGCAGATGACAACACTGGTAGGCCTGATAACCAACAATGATGAGACAGCATACAGGGAGGAGGTGAGGGTCCTCAACGTCAACAAAACAAAAGAGCTGATCATGGACATAAGGAGACAGCAGAGGGAGCATGCCTCCATCCACAATGACAGGGCTGCAGTGGAGAAGGTAAAAAGCTTCAAGTTCCTTGGCGTACACATCACTGACAATCTGAAATGGCCCACCCACACAGACAGTGTGGTGAAGGCACAAAAACACCTTTTCAACCTCAGGAGCCTTGGCCCCTAAGACCCTCACAAACTTTTACAGATGCATCGGGCTGTATCATAGCCTGGTATGGCAACTGTACCGTTCGCAACCCCAGGGCTCTCCAAAGTGTTGTGCGGTCTACCCAACTCATCACTGGGGGCACACTGCCTGCCCTCCAGGACATCTACAGCACCCGGTGTCACAGGAGGGCCATGAAGTTCATCAAGGACCTCAGCCACCCGAGCCGGGGCCTGTTCACCCTGATATCATCCAGAAGGCGAGGTCAGAGATTAAAAAACAACTTATATCTCAAGGTTATAAGACTGTTAAATAGCCATGACTGGCCATCACCCAGTAAACTGCCCTGACCTTAGTCACTGTCACTAGCCCGGCCACCACCCGGTTACTCACCCATGCACCTTGGAGGCTGCTCCCCTATGTACATATAAATGGAACACTGGTTACTTTAATGATGTTTACATACTATTTTACCTATTTCATAAGTATATACTGTATTCTAGTCAAGGCCATCCTATTCACTATACATACAAAAGTATGTGACAGGTGTATAAAATCGAGCACACAGCCATGCAATATCCATAGATAACCATTGGCAGTAGAATGGCCTTACTGAAGAGCTCAGTCACTTTCAACATGGCACCATCATAGGATGCCACCTTTCCAACAAGTCAGTTCGTCAGATTTCTGCCCTGCTAGAGCTGCCCAGGTCAACTGTAAGTACTGTTATTGAGAAGTGTAAACTTCTCGGAGCAGCAACGGCTCAGCCGCGAAGTGGTAGAACACACAAGCTCACAGAACGAGACCGCAAAGTGATGAAACGGTATGGTGTGTAAAAATTGTCTGTCCTTGGTTGCAGCACTCACTACCGAGTTCCAAACTGCCTCTGGAAGCAACGTCAGCTCAAGAACTGTTGTCAGGAGCTTCTTGAAATGAGTTTCCATGGCAGAGCAGCCGTACACAAGCCTAAGATCACCATGCACAATGCCAATCGTCAGCTGGAGAGGTGTAAAACCTTCCCACCATTGGACTCTGGAGCAGTGGAAACGCGTTCTCTGGAGTATTATATATTATCACGTCACCAAATAATTGATTGAAACACTATTTTGCAAAGAAGGTCTACAGTAGCCTCAACAGCACTCTCTAGGGTAGAATCATGGTGTGGCCGGAGGACAGCTAGCTTCTGTCCTCTTCTGAGTTCATTGACTTCAATACAAAACCTAGCAGAATCATGGTTCTCACCCCCTTCCATGGACTTACACAGTAATTATGACAACTTCCGGAGGACATCATCCAACCTATCAGAGCTCTTGCAGCATGAATTGATATATTGTCGGCCCACGCAAAGGATCAGAGAATTAATCTAGTACTGAAAGCATAAACTACAGCTAGCTAGTTTCACTTACTGCAAATGCAGCTAGCTAGTTTAGCCTACAGAAACCCCCTGCTTAAATAAAGGGATGATATGTTACCTAGCTATCTATGACTATCCAACACAACATTGTAACCTTTCCAAGTCAAGGTAAGCTTTTGGTTTAACTAATTTATTGCCACAGGGGCCCACCCGTTGTAACTGCTTACTGACTGTACACTGTAACGTTACTGCATGACTGTAGCGGGTTTACAAATGCATTACTTCTATTAGCTATGCTGACTATGACGTTACTTTAGCTAATATGGTGACTTGAAATGTTTGAAATGTAAGAGAAATAAGGCCATGCTCATTAAAAAAAATGTGTCCTCCTCATCTGAAACGGCCACTGGTGCGTGAGTGTGTCTGTGCATTGTGCTGACATGAGGATCTATTCTTTACACCACAAATCATATTTTACCTTTACAGTTCTCCAAGGCCGCAATATTCAGTGTCTTCTAAATTAAGGACATGAAAATTGCAGTGAATGTGTTAGTAGGGAGGAGAGGAGGGGAAAATAAAGCCTGTTTATAATGAGATCATAAACACAGCAGACGTTGAGGATCGCAGCCATAATTGGATGAATAGGGTATGAAGCCCCCCATCCCGCAACACCCTCCCACCCTCCTTCTTTCCTTCATACACATACAGTAAACACTCACACAGGTAGGCCTATTATATGTTCATGGTATGTCTTAATGGCACCTTTAACATCAGTTTATGCACACACACACCCAAACTGTATGCACACACACAGACACACATTTTCACAGCCATGAGGGTAACATTTACCTGGGGTAAATACAGTTGAAGTCGGAAATTTACATACACCTAAGCCAAGTACATTTAAACTCAGTTTTTCACAATTCCTGACAATTAATCCAAGTAAAGATTCTCTGTCTTAGGTCAGTTAGGATCACCACTTTATTTTAAGAATGTGAAATGACAGAATAAAAGTAGAGAGAATGATTTATTTAATATTTTATTTTTTTCATCACATTCCCAGTGGGTCAGAAGTTTACAAACACTCAATTAGTATTTGGTAGCATTGCCTTTAAATTGCTTAACTGGGGTCAAATGTTTTGGGTAGCCTTCCACAAGAAGTTGGATTAATTTTGGCCCATTCCTCCTGATAGCTGGTGTAACTGAATCAGGTTTTTAGGCCTCCTTGCTTGCACACACTTTTTTAGTTCTGCCCACACATTTTCCATAGGATTGAAGTCAGTGCTTTGTGATGGCCACTCCAATACCTTGACTTTGTTGTCCTTAAGCCATTTTGCCACAACTTTGGAAGTATGCTTGGGGTCATTGTCCATTTGGAAGACCCATTTTCGACCAAGCGTTAAGACTGGTGTCTTGAGATGTTGATTCAATATATCCACGTAATTTTCCTCCCTCATGATACCATATAGTTTGAAGTGCACCAGTCCCTCCGGCAGCAAAGCACCCCCACAACATGATGCTACCACCCCTGTGCTTCACGGTTGGGAGTTTTGGAGCAGTGGCTTCTTCCTTGCTGAGTGGCCTTTCAGATTATGTCGATATAGGACTCGTTTTACTGTGGATATAGATACTTTCATAACTGTTTCCTCCAGCATCTTCACAAGGTCCTTTGCTGTTGTTCTGGGATTGATTTGCACTTTTCGCACCAAAATACGTTCTCTAGGATACAGATCGTGTCTCCTTCCTGAGCGGTATGATGGCTGCTTGGTCCCATGGTGTTTATACTTGCGTACTATTGTTTGTACAGATGAACAGTGGTATTGTTGGTACAGTGGTACCTTCAGGCATTTGGAAATTGCTTGCAAGGATGAACCAGACTTGTGGAGGTCTACAATTGTTTTTCTGAGGTTTGGCTGATTTCTTTTGATTTTCCTATGATGTCAAGCAAAAAGGCACTGAGTTTGAAGGTAGGTCTTGAAATACATCCACAGGTACACCTCCAATGGACTTTGGCTAATTGACATAATTTATCAGAAGCTTCTAAAGCCATGACATCATTGTCTGGAATGTATCTAGCTGTTTATAGACACAGTCAACTTAGTGTATGTAAACTTCTGACTCACTGGAATTGTGATAAGTGAAATAATCTGTCTGTAAACAATTGTTGGAAAAATGACTTGTGTCATGCACAAAGTAGATGTCCTAACCGACTTTGAAAAACGAGTTTTAATGACTCCAACCTAAGTGCACGTAAACTTCCGACTTCATCTATATATTGTGCTTCATTGTTACCTCAAGAATCTAAATAATTGCTAGGGCATGTATCCTAGCTTGGGCTTGCAAAATAATAATTAATCGTTCCAAGAAATTGCTAAAGTATGATTTATGAAACTCTCAGTCCGTAACCTGTCTTGCCTTGCCCTGGAACTGTCTTGGGGTATCAAGTAAGGAGGGTTTCAATTGTGCTAACCCCTGTCTCTTTAGGAAGTGCCAGGAGTGTTTTGGCAGCCCTGAAAAATCTAAACATCATTAATCATCGCTAGAGTGCCAATCTCTCTCCAGTACCCCACCTTGTACTGCTACAGTAGCTCCACTCCCTCTGCCTCTCTCCACCACCCCACCCTGAGCCTGCTGGATCTGGAAAACTGGGAACGTTCCTACCCCTTATCTTTCTCCCTCTCCCTGCCCAAGCAGGCTCAGCTGGAACCAAGAGCCAGGGGCCTTAGTCTTGAAAACCTGACCCGAGGCAACAGTGACAAGAGTCTGGTTTCAATCACAGACTCTTTTAGCAACTTCGATAAGGGAAACATCTATTTCCCTGTTGGGTCCACATACCGAAGCATGACATATATTTCAAACACATATATGTAATATACATTAAGTGCACAAAACATTAAGTACACTTTCCTAATATTCAGTTGTTGAACCCCAATCTTTTGCTCTCAGAACAGGCTCAATCCGCGAGGGCATGGACTCTACAAGCTGTCGAAAGCGTTCCACAGGAATGCTGGCCCATGTGGATTCCAATGCTCACTACATTGATGTCAAGTTGGTTGGATGTCCTTTGGGTGGTGGACTGTTCTTGATATACACGGGAAACTGTGGAGTATGAAAAACCCAGCAGCGTTGCACCTGGAACCTTCTACCATACCCCGTTCAAGAGGGCACTTATATATTTTGTCTTGCACATTCACCATCTGAATGGCACACCAAACACAATCCATGTCTTAATTGTCTCAAGGCTTAAAAATCCTTCTTTAACCAGTCTCCTCCTCTTCATTTACAATGATTGAAATGGATTTAACATCAATAAGGGATCATAGTTTTCACATGTATTCACCTGATCAGTCTATGTCATGGAAAGAGCATGTGTTCCTAATGTTTTGTACACTTAGTGTACGTACTAATATAATAGTTCAGATTAATAAAGTTAACATGGACACGTACCACGCTGCATTTTGGTCCGAATCTTCATATTCCTCATCAGACAAGGACGAGAATTGTTACAGAACTACCCACCACCAAAGAACCAAGCAGCATGGAGAAGAGGACTGGACTTGGGAACAGGCGGAGGCAGCAGGAAAAGGGAACCAGAGATACGAGGGAACACGGCTGGCAAGGAAGCCCGAGAGGCAGCCCCCAAATTGTTTTTTTTGGGGGGGGGCACATGGGCCGTGTGGCAGAGTTAGGTTGGAGACCTGAGCCCACTCCCCGTGCTTACCGTGGCGATCACGGGACTGGTCAGTCCCCGGGTTATGGGGTGAAATTGGAGGTGTGCAAAGGAAGCGAAGCCGAGACTGTGCAGGAGTTGATGGGGAAATTGGAGGACAGAGCAATGAGATAGTTGCTGTGTTGGTGCATGAGGCACGACATCCACCCGACAGAGCGTGTCCACGATTTGATGTCACCTGAGTCAGCTCTCCATACTCGTCCTGAGGTGCGTGCTAGCCGTCTGGTGAAGACCTTGCCAGCCCCACGCACCAGGCCTCCTGTGCGCCTCCTGTGCGCCTCCGTAGCCCTGTACGTCCTGTGCCAGCTCGGCGCTGCAGCTCACCTTTGTTGTTTTGTGTTCAGATTAATAAAGTTAACATGGACACGTACCACGCTGCATTTTGGTCCGATCCTTCATATTTCTCATCAGACGAGGACGAGAATCGTTACACCACCATGCTTCCCCGTAGGGATGGTATTGGCCAGGTGATGTGCGGTGCCTGGTTTCTTCCAAACGTGACTCTAAGCATTCAGGCCAAAGAGTTCAATCTTGTTTTTATCAGACTAGAGAATCTTGTCCTTTAAAATTGAAGATTTATATTAACCAACCATGCTATTTTTGCGTAACTTATTTTGTACATAATGTTGCTGCTAGATTTGGCCTGGGTCCTCAGATCCTCAAAAGGTTTTACAGCTGCACCATCGAGAGCATCCTGACGGGTTGCATCACTGCCTGGTCTGGCAACTGTTCAGCCTCCGACCGCAAAGCACTATAGAGGGTAGTGCGTACGGCCCAGTACATCACCGGGGCCAAGCTTCCTGCCACCCAGGACCTTTATACCCAGGCGGTGTCAGAGGAAGGCCCTAAAGCTTGTCAAGATTCCAGCCACCCTAGTCATAGACTGTTCTCTTTGCTACCCCACGGCAAATGGTACTGGAGCGCCAAGTCTAGGTCCAAGAGGCTTCTAAACAGCTTCTACCCCCAAGCCGTAAGACTCCTGAACAGCTAATCAAATGGATACCCAGACTATTTGCATCTCCCCTCCCCCCACACACACACTGCTTCTACTCTCTATTATGATCTATGCATAGCCACTATAACTATACCTACATGTACATAATTACCTCAATTAACTCGACATCGGCGCCCCCGCACATTGGCACATTGACTCTGTACCGGTACTCCCTGTACATAGCCCCGCTATTGTTAATTAATGCTGCTCTTTCATTTTTTGTTATTCTTATCTCTTACTTTTTTAGGGATTTTCTTAAAACTACATAGTTGGTTATAAATGGGCTTGTAAGTAAGCATTTCACTGTAACTGTAACACCTGTTGTATTCGGCGCATGTGACATATACAATTTTATTTGATTTTGATCTACCACTTCTACCCTTTTTTCTTTTCTACCTGTTGTATTCGGCGCATGTGACATATACAATTTTATTTGATTTTGATCTACCACTTCTACCCTTTTTGGCTTGCTTGAGGCTGGAGAACACCTTCTGCCAAGGTACCTGGAAGTTGCTGACCCATATTGTGCTCATGCTAATCGTTGTTGTAGGCAAAGAAGAGGCCGGACTCGGAGGGGACAGCTATTCACTCATACCACTGACTGGCTCACAAGGCAGAGGGGATGATGAGCGAGCACCAGAATATTTAAAGAAGAAAATATAAAACAATTAAGGCAAAAAATACAATGCGTAAGACATTTCTTTAACTTAGGCGGACATGCGCTCCTTGTAAAAAAGGTCAGCGTAGAGCCCTGCATGGCTGCATTATTTACCCCCTATATTGTTTCACTTCCGAGAGGAGTAAAACTTTTCTTCTCCTGACACTGATGCCACAACACTGTACAATCAAAATGAGCTAATAGTCGTTCATCTTTTTTCCGGCTATGCATGTTTGTCGAGGGACAGATCATTAGAAAATGACAAACTATTTACAGATCCACATTTACATCGACTTTCTGCAATGTCATTTACAAAATAGCCTCCAACACTCTACTCACCAAATCGGATGCAGTCTATCACAGTGCCATCCGTTTTGTTACCAAAGCCCCATATACTACCCACCACTGCGACCTATATGCTCTCATTTGCTGGCCCTTGCTTCATACTCGTCGCCAAACCCACTGGCTCCAGGTTATCTACAAGTCTCTGCTAGGTAAAGCCCCGCCATATCTCAGCTCACTGGTCACCATAGCAGCACCCACCAGCACCCACTGGAGCACGTGCTCCAGCAGGTATATCTCACTGGTCACTCCCAAAGCCAATTCTTCCTTTGGACGCCTCTCCTTCCAGTTCTCTGCTGCCAATGACTGGAACTAACTGCCAAAATCTCTGAAGCTGGAGACTCTTATCTCCCTCAATAGCTTTAAGCACCAGCTGTCAGAGCAACTCACAGATCACTGCACCTGTACATAGCTCATCTGTAAATAGCCTATCCAATCTACCTCATCCCCATACTGTATTTATTTGTTTATTTATCTTGCTCTTTTGCACCCCAGTATCTCAACTTGCACATTCATCCTCTGCACATCCTACCATTCCAGTGTTTAATTGCTATATTGTAATTACTTTGCCATCATGGCCTATTTATTGCCTTTCTCTCTCATCCTACCTCATTTGCACATGCTGTATATATATTTTCCTACTGTATTATTGCTAGTATGTTTGTTTATTCCATGTGTAACTCTGTTGTTGTATGTGTCAAACTGCTTTGCTTTATCTTGGCCAGGTCGCAGTTGCAAATGAAAACTTGTTCTCAGCTAGCGTACCTGGTTAAATAAAGGTGAAATAAAATAAATAATAATTCTTCATTTGTCTTAAAACAAATACAAAGGCATACATCTATCTGTTAGGCTATGCACTGCATCCATCCCAGCAGAAGAGGACAAACAAATTATTTACAAAACCATTTGTGTATATTCGTTTCTTTCTTTTATGTATTTTTTTAAATCATTTATGTCCCTTTTATTTCATGTGCCTCACTCCCTCATAGCATAAACCATTTATTTTGAGGGCAAAAAAAATGAACTATTAACCTTGTGTATGTGGGAGAGAGAGTAAGTGTAGTGTCCATAACAATTACATAAACATGTCACATGTATCAATCAAGTCTCACCTCTTTGCTTGAAGGACTGAAGCAATTTCCGGCACTGTATCCGCGTCAAATAGTATTTTATGTCATTCGGCTGAACATATTCAAGGTCTCTAATATTCTCCACTCAAACGCTCCAACAAAGATATCAGCGTCTCGGTCTCCAACTCGGGCAACTGGTGTTTAATTGCATCTTGAAGACCCTATATGCCTACACTGGTTTAAGGAGAACACACTGAGTGATTCAGGGAAACAACACAGAAACCTAACACTTTGTAAACTGGTACTGGGTAATAATCACTCAAACTATCTGCATTAATACACATAATTAATCACAGAATCTGGTATAAAATTAACCACGGGATCGAGCAGTGACAGACTGATACACCCCAACGATTACATCGACCTGTGACCAGAATCAGTGAGATCTTTACAAATGTGTATCCATCATAATTTTCTAAAGGCCTTTAGTGTATTTTGTTCCTTTGAATACAACTGTAGACACCTCTGCAGTAATTTGCTTTGTGAACCCTTTTGACTGTCGTTATATCATTTCTCTTCAAATTCATTCATGACACCAACAACTTCCATGCTATGTGGAAACAATTGGCCGCTGCATAAGTATGATGGGAGTAACTCAAACTTGATCCCTTAAATTATGTCTTGGTCTGTGGTGGACAGCTCCTCAATAGTTTCTGATTGTTCTCTTTGGACTAAGCTTGCGAGGAGCTCTTTGAAATGCCTCTCTTTCAACTAAGCAGTATCAGCAGAAAAACTTAGTACAGCTAAAGTTCTGTAAACCCACCAATACAGTGGGGTTGTCCCCAGCAAAGGTCGATCAATGACCCTTTAAGAGTTTCCCCATGCCCTGTCTCAAAGTCCGAATCCTCATTATCCTTAAGATCTACAATCAGATTGGAAAACAATTTATCATGCCCAAATGATTTAAAATCATTCTCCCTACAGAGCAATACCAATTGTATGGGATCGATTGATGATTGATTATGAGGCAGATGCACACCCAGTGTCATGTACAGTACCAGTCAAAAGTTTGGACACACCAACTCATTCGAGGGTTTTTCTTTATTTTCACAATTTATTAATCAAATCAAATCAAATCAAATGTATTTATATAGCCCTTCGTACATCAGCTGATATCTCAAAGTGCTGTACAGAAACCCAGCCTAAAACCCCAAACAGCAAGCAATGCAGGTGTAGAAGCACGGTGGCTAGGAAAAACTCCCTAGAAAGGCCAAAACCTAGGAAGAAACCTAGAGAGGAACCAGGCTATGTGGGGTGGCCAGTCCTCTTCTGGCTGTGCCGGGTGGAGATTGTAACAGAACATGGCCAAGATGTTCAAATGTTCATAAATGACCAGCATAGTCAAATAATAATAATCACATGGCAAAATAGTTAACTGGAGCAGCAGCATGGCCAGGTGGACTGGGGACAGCAAGGAGTCATCATGTCAGGTAGTCCTGAGGCATGGTCCTAGGGCTCAGGTCCTCCGAGAGAGAGAAAGAAAGAGAGAAAGAGAGAATTAGAGAGAGCATACTTAAATTCACACAGGACACCGGATAGGACAGGAGATGTACTCCAGATAAAACAAACTGACCCTAGCCCCTCGACACATAAACTACTGCAGCAAAAATACTGGAGGCTGAGACAGGAGGGGTCAGGAGACACTGTGGCTCCATCCAAGGACACCCCCGGACAGGGCCAAACAGGAAGGATATAACCCCACCCACTTTGCCAAAGCACAGCCCCCACACCACTAGAGGGATAACTTCAACCACCAACTTACCATCCTGAGACAAGGCCGAGTATAGCCCACAAAGTTCTCTGCCACGGCACAACCCAAAGGGGGTTACATTGTAAAAAAGTAGTGAAGACATCAAAACTATGAAATAACACATATGGAATCATGTAGTAACCAAAAAGTTATTAAACAAATCAAAATATAGTTTATATTTGAGATTTTTCAAAGTAGCCAGCCTTTGCCTTGATGACAGCTTTGCACGCTCTTGGCATTCTCTCAACCAGATTCATGAGGAATGCTTTTGCAACAGTCTTGATGCAGTACCCACATATGAACAGGACTTGTTGGCTGCTTTTTATCACTCTGCGATCCAACTCATCCCAAACCATCTCAATTGAGTTGAGGTCGGGTCATTGTTGAGGCCAGGTCATCTGATGCAGCACTCCATCACTCTCCTTCTTGGTCAAATAGCCCTTATACAGCCTGGAGGTGTGTTTTGGGTCATTGTCCTGTTAAAAAAAAATTATAGTCCCACTTAGCACAGCATCAAATTTTCCGCATGGACTGCCGTTTCTATTTGCTTATTTGAGCTTTTCTTGCCATAATATGGACTTGGTCTTTTACCAAATAGGGCTATCTTCTGTATACCACCTCTACCTTATCACAACACAACTGATTGGCTAAAACGCATTAAGAAATAAAGAAATTCCACAAATGAACTTTTAACAAGACACACCTGTTAACTGAATTACATTCCAGGTGACTACCTCATGAAGCTGGTTGAGAGAATGCCAAGAGTGCACAAAGCTGTCAAGGCAAAGGGTGACTGCTTTGAAGAATCTCAAATATAAAATATATTTGATTTGTTTAAAACTTTTTTGGTCACTACATGATTCCATATGTGTTATTTCATAGTGCTGATGTCTTCACTATTATTCCACAATAATAACGAAAAACCCTTGAATGTGTAGGTGTGTCCAAACTCTTGACTGGTGCTGTACATGTACAGTGGATTCGGAAAGTATTCAGACCCCTTCACTTTTTTCCACATTTTGTAAAATTACAGAGTTATTCTAAAATGGATTAAATAAAACATTTCCCTTATCAATCTACAGACAATACCCCATTATCACAAAGCAATAACAGGTTTTTAGAAATGTTTGCAAATTTCTTTAAAGTAAAAAACTGTAATACCTTATTTACATAGGTATTTAGACCCTTTGAAATGAGACTCGAAATCGAGCTCAGGTGCGTCCTGTCTCCATTGATCATTCTTGAGATGTTGCTACAACTTGATTGGAGTCCACCTATGGTAAACTCAATTGACTGGACATGCTTTGGAAAGCCACACACCTGTCTATATAAGGTCCCACAGTTGACAGTGCATGTCAGAGCCAAAACCAAGCCACAACATCCGGTGGAATTGGAGGGCGCCCAATTCAAATAAATAACTGTAATATTAAACATTCATGAACATACAAGAATCTTATATCATTTAACATCTTAAATTCTTATTAATCTAACTGCGTTGTCTGATTTACAATAGGCTTTACAGCGAAAGCATACCATGAGATTGTTCGAGGACGGCGCCCAACATCAACATATTTTTCAACCAGCACAGGCTTCACAAAATCACACATAGCGATTAAATAAATCACTTACTTTTGAAAATCTTCCTCTGTTTGCAATCCCAAGGGTCCCAGCTACAACATGAATAGTTGTTTTGTTAGATAAATCCTTCTTTATATTCCAAGAAGTCAGTTTAGTAAGCCAAGTAATTTCAGTAATCAACTCATTCAACATGCAGACAAAGGAGTCCAAAAATCTACCGCTAAACTTTGTTCAAAAAAGTCAAACTACGTTTCTATTAAATCCTCAGGTATCCTAAAATGTAAATAAACTATAATATTCCATACGGAAAAAAGTATGTTTAATATACAAGTCAAATTAGTAGGCGCGCGTCCTCTTCATCACGCACCAACAGACCGATTTTGAATTGAGAGTCTTTGTACAAAAACTCGAAATTCTTGCTCATTTTTGAAGACACAAGCCTGAAACAATGAACAAAGACTGTTTACATCTAGTGGAAGCCATAGGAATTGCCATCTGCGAGCTGGAATGACATAGAACCCCAAGCTTCCCATTATAAGAGCCTGGGAGCGGTTGGTTGTTCTTTGGATTTTCGCCCAATCATATCAATTGTGTTATAGTGTCAAACATTATTTTAACATTTCTACAAACTGCATACTGTTTTCTATCCAATGCTACCAATTATATGCAAATCCTGGCTTCTGGGCCTGAGTAACAGGCAGTTTACAGAAATTAACGTGGAAATTCAGGAAAATATACACTGGCCAATTCAATAAACGGAACACTAGCCACTTTAATAATGTTTACACATCTATTGCTTTACTGATCTCATCTGTATATACTGTATTCTATACTAATCTACTGTACCTTAGTCTGTGCCGCTCTGACATCGCTCGTCCATATATTTATATGTTCTTAATTACATTCCTTCACTTAGATTTGTGTGTATTGGGTATATGTTGTGAAATTGTTAGATGTTACTTATTAGATATTACTGCACTGTCGGAGCAAGAAACACAAGCATTTCGCTACACCCGCAATAACATCTGCTAAACACGTGTATGTGACCAATAAAATGTGATTTGATTTGATACACTTGTCCTCCTCCAATCATCAGTGAACTTTCCTTTTCACCAAGTTATGGCTCTGCGACCACTTCAATACCCTCACTGGCATTGAGATTGACAGTCACCTAACTCAAGCTCTCTTGAATAACGGTGAGAGAATTGTCAACTTTATTTAAATCCAAAAGACCAAGTCGAGGAGAGAGATCCAACGCCTGCTCAATGAAATCGAGGCAATGACGATCTAACAGCCACTGCTGCCATTCTTTTGTTGATGACCCACTTCAAAGGGAAGTAGGATTCGCTCTTCCTCTTGGCAGATTTAAGGAATAGTGTTTTTATACTTATAAAGTGTATATATGAATAATTATCTTTATACTGTACTATTACAGATGATTTTAATCATTTTTGTGTGTAGTTTGGGGGATTTTAGGTCACTGCATTTCAGGTTGATGTTGAGGCGCAAATTACTTTGCCTATCTAGTGGTATCTAGTGCTTATGTACCAACACCCTTACTTTTGTGTATTTCAGGAAATACACTATTGGGTTCCTCAAAGTGAATGGTGTCGATCGAGGAGAGAGTGGTCTATGTCGACTTTGCTGCTGCCCTCTTTGTGCCTTCAGCACTTTCTATGTTGTTTGTAACAGTATTTTTGGGGGAGATACAACAACAGAGACAAAGCAAAAAAAACTGCACTCACTTACACATACTTGTGTATATACACTGCTCAAAAAAATAAAGGGAACACTTAAACAACACAATGTAACTCCAAGTCAATTACACTTCTGTGAAATCAAAATGTCCACTTAGGAAGCAAAACTGATTGACAATAAATTTCACTTGCTGTTGTGCAAATGGAATAGACAACAGGTGGAAATGATAGACAATTAGCAAGACACCCCCAATAAAGGAGTGGTTCTGCAGGTGGTGACCACAGACCACTTCTCAGTTCCTATGCTGGCGGTGCTTTCACTCTAGTGGTAGCATGAGACGGAGTCTACAACCCACACAAGTGGCTCAGGTAGTGCAGCTCATCCAGGATGGCACATCAATGCGAGATGTGGCAAGAAGGTTTGCTGTGTCTGTCAGCGTAGTGTCCAAAGCATGGAGACGCTACCAGGAAACCTGCCAGTACATCAGGAGACGTGGAGGAGGCCGTAGGAGGGCAACAACCCAGCAGCAGGGCCGCTACCTCCGCCTTTGTGCAAGGAGGAGCACTGCCAGAGCCCTGCAAAATGACCTCCAGCAGGCCACAAATGTGCATGTGTCTGCTCAAACGGTCAGAAACAGACTCCATGAGGGTGGTAGGGCCCGACGTCCACAGGTGGGGGTTGTGCTTACAGCCCAACACCGTGCAGGACGTTTGGCATTTGCCAGAGAACACCAAGATTAGCAAATTCGCCACTGGTGCCCTGTGCTCTTCACAGATGAAAGCAGGTTCACACTGAGCACGTGACAGATGTGACAGAGTCTGGAGACGCCGTGGAGAACGTTCTGCTACCTGCAACATCCTCCAGCATGACCGGTTTGGCGGTGGGTCATTCATGGTGTGGGGTGGCATTTCTTTGGGGGGCCGCACAGCCCTCCATGTGGTCGCCAGAGGTAGCCTGACTGCCATTAGGTACCGAGATGAGATCCTCAGACCCCTTGTGAGACCATATGCTGGTGCGTTTGGCCCTGGGTTCCTCCTAATGCAAGACAATGCTAGACCTCATGTGGCTGGAGTGTGTCAGCAGTTCCTGCAAGAGGAAGGCATTGATGCTATGGACTGGCCCGCCTGTTCCCCAGACCTGAATCCAATTGAGCACATCTGGGACATCATGTCTCCCTCCATCCACCAACTGTTGCACCACAGACTGTCCAGGAGTTGGCGGATGCTTTAGTCCAGGTCTGGGAGGAGATCCCTCAGTAGACCATCCGCCACCTCATCAGGAGCATGCCCAGGCGTTGTAGGGAGGTCATACAGGCACGTGGAGGCCACACACACTACTGAGCCTCATTTTGACTTGTTTTAAGGACATTACATCAAAGTTGGATCAGCCTGTAGTGTGGTTTTCCACTTTAATTTTGAGTGTGACTCCAAATCCAGACCTCAAAGGGTTGATAAGTTTGATTTCCATTGATAATTTTTGTGTGATTTTGTTGTCAGCACATTCAACTATGTAAAGAAAAAAGTATTTAATAAGAATATTTCATTCATTCTGATCTAGGATGTGTTATTTTAGTGTTCCCTTTATTTTTTTGAGCAGTGTATATATATATATATATATACACATACATACATACATACATACATACATACATACGTACTGTCACGTTCTGACCTTTATTTCCTTTGTTTTGTCATTATTTAGTATGGTCAGGGTGTGAGTTGGGCAGTCTATGTTTGTTTTTCTATGATTTTGGGATTTCTATGTTTCGGCCTAGTATGGTTCTCAATCAGAATCAGGTGTCATTAGTTGTCTCTGATTGAGAATCATACTTAGGTAGCATGGGGTTCACTGTTTGTTTGTGGGTGATTGTCTATGTTAGTTACTTGTGTCTGCACAGTTCTTCTTATAGCTTCACGGTCGTTATTTGGTTTATTTGGTTTTTGTACAGTTTACTTCGTGTTTGTTGTCATCTATTAAATGATGCATTCACACCTCGCTGCGCTTTGGTCAGCTTCTTACGACGATCGTGACACGTACACCATTTTCCTCTTCCCGCTCGGCGCTTCTCTCACCCCATCCCCATCCTTGCGTCTCTCAATACATACATTTTAAACAAACTTACAAACAGAAATTAAACAAAAAAGCTCATTTTAAACCAAGAAGTTAGGTTCCACATATGGAAGGTACCGTGTAATTCTGAAATACATAGATCACCACCATTCTAAGAGAATCCTTGCAGCATAATAGCTGATTCCTCAGGTTCTAGGTAATTTAGATAAGGTTTCCATACTTTGTAGAACTGATCTGTTTTAGAATGCAATGTACATGTAGATATTCTAGAGGCACCCATTCAAATTGTATCTTATCTTTAATAGGAGGAACCTTATCACTAATCCACTGTAAAATGATGTTTTTCCTCGCTGCGAAGGTAAGGATGTTGTAAAGCCTCCTCTTACCCACAGAAGTAACATGTCTACTAGGGAGACCCAACAGTAAAGAAACTGGGTCCAATTCTAGATCAACCCATAGGATCTTTTCAATTTCTTGCAAAACACCAGACCAGTATCTTTATATTTTGGTACATGACCATAAACAATCTGTTAGGGTGCTTGTATCAGTTTTACATTTAAGACACTGAGGAGAAGAGGAAGAGGGGCTAAAAGCATGTCTGCGATTTGGGGATATATGCAATCTGTTTATTATTCTTAATTGGACTGCTCTAGTACAATTACATATAGATATTGTTTTTGCATATCTTAAAATGTCCTCCCACATCTCTTCGTCAATAGTAACAGACAATTATTTCTTCCAAACTTGTTTCACCCTCTGTGTTGACAGCAGAAAAGGACCTTAAAGCATCATAAAACAGACTTACAGACATTTTCCTTTGTGAGGAAAAAAGCATTCTTTCAATGACAGACATATCAGGGTTACCAATTAAGGTGGTGCTCTTCAGAATATAATGTCTTACTTGTAGGAAGTGGAAGCCAGCATCCAGCAATCCTGGACCAAAATCTGGGATGTTAAGAATTGGGGAAAGAGCAGAGGTTAGTTTGGATCTTCCCAGGAGGTGTTGAACTGACCTCCATACTTTGTGTGTTAAGTGTAATGGGATTATTGCAGTGATCTTCTACAGACTTGAAACTTCTGAAAAATAAAAGATCCTGTAAGAGGTATTTTGAAAGAGAAGTCTCAAAGTCTAACTAAATAGAGGAGTCATCGTTTGTGATCCTCTGATTTAGTTAAGTTAATCTTGTAGCCTGAGAATTTTCTGAATAATTCAATAATATTAGTATGTACTGTATGTAATTGAAGTCTCGGGACTAGAGATGAATATCAGGACATCATCAGCATGCAAGTTTATTTTATGGTGAACATCACCAATGAGCAGCCCCTGTATAGCAGGCGTTACCCTGATGGCCTCGGCCAGTGGTTCCATAACAAGTGCAAAGAGGAGAGGGGACAAAGGACAGCCCTGTCAGGTACCTCTGTGTATAGAGAAGCTATTTGATCTTAGCCCATTAGTAAGGACAGCAGCCTGAGGATCATCATATAAAACCTTCACCCATTTTATAAAGTTGTCCCCTAGACCAAATTTATGTAGAGCAAAGAATAGGTAAGACCACTCCACACGATCAAATGCTTTCTCAGCATCTAGGGAGAGCACAAGACCATCCATAGCACTTTGTTGGTAAGCTTGAATTACATTAAGAAACCGCCTGACATTGTTGCATGACTTACGGCCCTTAATGAAGCCAGTTTGGTCTCCTTTCACAATTAGTGGCAGTGAGTCCTCTAATCTTGTGGCTAAAATTTTAGAAAGCAATTTTCTATCCACATTCAGAAGGGAAATTGATCTGTACGAGGAACAAGACTCTGGACATTTTCCCTTTTTGAGAATAAGTGATATGTTGGCTTCTCTCAGCATTTGAAGGAGCTTGTCCTTTGAAAATGAGTGGTTAAACATATCACGCAATTGCTCAATGATCAGGCCATGGAACTCTTTATAGAACTCACTACAAAACCCGCCTGGTCCTGGGGCCTTCCCATTTTGCAAATTCTTAATTGCGAACATTATCTCTTCCTCGGTAATAGGGGCATTAAGGAGAGACCTCTGTTCTTCGGAGATAGTAGGGAGCTCAATCTTAGAAAATAAGTTCTCCATTAATTTGGGTGCATCATTTGGCAGTTCTGAGCCATAAAGGTTCGGATAAAATGTCTTAAATTAGTAATTTATCCATTTATTTTCATATAATTGATTGCCATCAGAATCAGTAATAGTGGCAAATTGACTGAGAGTCAGCTCTCTTTTTAGCTAGGTATGCCAAGTACTTTCCTGGCTTATCGCCATGTTCATATAGCTTATGCCTGACAAATCTCATTTTCTTTTCAGCGTCCTGTGTTAGGAGAGAGTCCAACATTGATCTAAGATCTGATATTTCCTTTAATAGGGCAGGAGTGGGATTTTTAATGTAGTCCTTCCCTTTAGTTCCTAATTCACCCTCTAACGTTTTTTGCTTTTCACGCTTTTTCCGTCTCTTAGTGGCTGTGTATGACATAATCAGACCCCTGGCGTACGCTTTACAGGTTTCCCAAAGGAGCGAGGGGTTATCTGTTGATTGAGAGTTAATAGAGAAAAATGCTTTAAACTCTGTAATAAAATATGATGTGAATGTATGGTCTTTAAGAATGGTTGTATTCAACCTCCAATGTCTTGACCGATTGAATGCCCCGTTGAGTTTTATGTCCAGGATCACCTGCGCACGATCAGATATGACTATGCTTCCTATCCTAGCGGATTAAACAGACTGCAAAGACGTCCTGGGCATAAAAAAGTAATCGATTCTAGTCTGACATCCATGAGGTGCAGAGAAAAAAGTGAACTCTCTGTTGGAGGGATGAAAAGTTCTCCAAACATCAGCATACCCCTGATCATCACAAATAGCTTTAAGTAACTTAGCTTGAGGAGCGAGTGAAGCTATATTGCTGGGAAACTTATCAATAAAGGGGTTCAACAAACAATTAAAATCTCCTCCAACCATTGCAGTGTTTGAGTTTAATTCTGAAAAGTCTAGAAATACCTTACTGAGGAAATCAGGGGGGTGGGCAGGGGGGAAGTAAATATTCATTATGGAAATGTTCTGCCCTTGTAAAGAACCATTAATTATAACAAAGCGACCAAATGTATCTTTCACACAATTCAAGACCTTAAGTGGTAAGTTATTTTTCACAAGAATTGCTACACCTCTACTTCTGGATGTAAATGATGAGAAAAACCCTTGACCAAACCCCCCTTGTTGTAATTTCAGATGCTCCTTATCATCCAAATGAGTTTCTTGCAACAGGGCGATATCAATATTTTATTTTTTCAGAAAAACAGTACCTTCTTCCTTTTAATGGGATTATGGCTCCCTCTAATGTTGCATGTACATACACACAGTCTGTTACCTGCCATTGCACTTTGACCATTCAATATCCAGACTGAATCCTACTGTAAAAGTGGGGTAGAACTCTCTTCTATCTCACCAAGCATAAACAAACGATATGAACCCTGAACTCGAACTATACTAAACCCAAAAATTAAACATGTAAAGATCCAAAAGGGGGTTTTCCCACTAGCTAACATGCAGGGGATTTCAACTTTCCAATGTAGACTCTTAAGTCCGCATTGCCACTCAATAGCCTCGTCCTTTACATATATGGACATGAAAATCAATAGAAGAAGATTGAGGCTCTTCCACCTAAAACCAAGCCTGGGCACCAATATAGATTCACACACATCTCAGCCTGAGCTATAGTGACAGTTACTTTAGCAAGAAAAATAGTAAAGATATGAATATTACTGAGCCGGAGTACGTGAGGACTCACACCACTGTTTCATGATCAAATTCACATAAAAATAAAAAAGTTATCCAATGCTGCGGAGGTGCAGCTTAAAGTTATTTACCCGAGAGAGTCAATAAACGCAGCAGCCTCTTCAGGTGTGTAGAGTCTTTTAGGCGATCTGTTGACCATAATCTTCAATGTGGCCGGGTACAGCATCATTCTCTTGAGTCGAGCCTTCGCCTCATCAAACACTTTGCGTCTTCGTACAACCGCTGTGGAATAATCATTGAAGAATGAGACCTTTGGACCTTTACGTTGACTACCGTCAGAGCCGATGTTTCTAGCCGCATTCATGACGCGCTGCTTGTCGGTGAAGTTGTGGAACTTTAGAACCACTGGCTGTGGGCGCTGGTCGGGACCGGGTATCGGTACTTGAGAGCGATGGGCTCTGTCCAGCTTCACACGACCAGCCTTAGTGTCCATTTGTAGGTAGCCAGGGATCCAGTCCTCAAAATTGTTTACTGAACGTGTCCCTTCAGAATTTTCCGGGAGTCCCACAACACGGATATTGCATCTGCGTCCTCAATTATCCAAGTCGTCAATGTGCTCCGCCATTTCGCGCACCTGTTTCTCAAGTGCTTTTATCTTACCGTCCATAGATGTGGTTGAAGTTTCCACTGTAGCAATTCTTCCTTCCGCCTCATCAACACGTTTTACAACCTTCTGTAGTTCAGCTGAATGGCCTGCTATTGCTTCCAAGACCGATCTTATCTTAACATCGATCACTTTAGTAATGTTATCAGTCATCTTTTGAATCACCAGGTCCATTGTGCCTTGATCCGCAATGGTGTTAGCTTCGCTAATGTTAGCTGGCTCCTCCTCCACATCTACAGGGATGGTGGTTTTGGTCGAGTTCTTAGCAGTTCTGTTGGGCATGTTGTCAAAGATTTCTGAGAAATAGCCGTCAAGACTCATTATAGGATAACTTATTTAGCCAATTCTACCACTTTTTCAAGCTAGGAGATTAATGTAAAAATATAAATTTACGAATGCCACGGGAGCTCGCTGAAACACAGTGTTCTCTCTACAGCGCCATCCTTTCTATGTTTTTAACATAGAATACCAGGAGTTGGCCTCTGGCACCTTGGAGCTGATACAGAGGTAAGTATTGCACGTTCATTAATCCAACAGTTACATTGCAATTATATTTCTTATTGTTATTTTTTCATTGCCTCAACTGATTTGATATATTCTGTGTTGGGTTGTGCAGGATCCTGGTGCGAATATACCCTGAAAAAACTAAATGCACAGCGGAAGCAGGAGTGAGCCGCAAGACCGTAAAGGTTGTCCAGAGGAAGCCATTGCCAATTAACCCCCATGTTACACACTTCCTCGCAGACCTGAAGGAGTTTGAGTGGAAAAACTCCAATATGTATGCATACAAACACACACACGCACACACACACACACACACACACACACACACACACACACACACACACACACCTGATGAACACATAAGCTTGATTTGTCAGTTGTCATCTTCCTATTTTACCCACCGAGTAATTGCAATATCTCTCTCTTTCTATCCTTTCTATTTCCATATTAGGAATTTGAATATATATATATATATATATATTCAAATTCCTAATATGGAAATAGAAAGGATAGAAAGAGAGAGATATTGCAATTACTCGGTGGGTAAAATAGGAAGATGACAACTGACAAATCAAGCTTATGTGTTCATCAGGTGTGTGTGTGTGTGTGTGTGTGTGTGTGTGTGTGTGTGTGTGTGTGTGTGTGTGTGTGTGTGTGTGTGTGTGTGCGTGTGTGTGTATATATATTCAAATTCCTAATATGGAAATAGAAAGGATAGAAAGAGAGAGATATTGCAATTACTCGGTGGGTAAAATAGGAAGATGTATATATAGATTTGTACACATACTGTTTTTCTTACAATATCGCATTTCAGGGAGCTGTCTTCTAAAGACAACCTGCAATGCTGCTTAGTACTGTAAAATAAGTGTATATTACTGTAAGTATTTCCCTGTATATTTACAACATTATACTGGCACCAGAGTTGCAGTGGCGTGTATTCATGGATTCCAAGGGAAGCCAGGCTGATCTTTTGTCTCTGTGTTTCATAATTTTCCTTCAATTCAGAAGAGTATGAATATCACACAGGAGAAAGCATCCAAGCGAGCAAAAGTGCACCCCTCTGTCTCTCTACGTGTAGGTCATCTGTCTGGTCCAAACGAGTTTGACTTTGTTGCCGCCCATAGAATTGAAGGCAAGGGAAGCCAGCAAGAATTTGGCCTCCCTTGACAAAAAATGCAGATTAGCGTTGATCTAAACTGAGTGAGCTCAACTGTGAATGGTACTGGCGCACCTAAACCAGCTTGGATTTTGGCGTCACTCCTATCAAATCCCACTAAGACCCTAAGTCACTGACAGACTGACCTGAAATGTTGCATATTGTTGTGTTGCTGTCCTCCAGTGGATAAATAGCTAAAATTGTCCCTTTCCTAAATTAGCCATGGATGGAGATAGGGACTTTGGACTTTTGGCCAATGATTTTAACGGCGGTTCTGATCCAATCATGAATTCATACATTGTTGTGCCTCTGGTTTGAGTGGATGGAAGTTCAATATGTAGCTAGATGTAATAAAAAGCTAATGTTAATTAGCTAATGTTGCATATGAATGGAAGTTAGACTAGCGAGCAAGCATTTTAGCCAGGTAGCCTGGGACAACAAAAAATAAGTGTGTGCTGTATGACAGAGTGATAGACTATTTCGTCAACATGAAAAGAGAAGGATGGTATTGGAGTTTCTTTACAAGTAGGGTGAGTAAACATGTTTTATCCACTTGAAAGAACGCGCACGCACACACACATCCACACAGAAATCAGAACCATGAAGAGCCACATTAAGTTTACAGTTGAATTCGGATGTTTACATACACTTAGGTTGGAGGCATTAAAACTTGTTTTTCAACCAATCCACAAATTTCTTGTTAACAAACTATCATTTTGGTAAGTCGGTTACGACATCTACTGTGTGCATGACACAAGTAATTTTTCCAACAATTGTTTACAGACAGATTATTTCACTTATAATTCACTGTATCACAATTCCAGTGGGTCAGAAGTTTACATACACTCAGTTGACTGTGCCTTTAAACAGCTAGAAAAATTCCAGAAAATTATGTCATGGCTTTAGAAGCTTCTGATAGGCTAATTAACATAATTTGAGTCAATTGTAGGTGTACCTGTGGATGTATTTCAAGGCCTACCTTCAAACTCAGTGCCTCTTTGCTTGACATCATGGGGAAATCAAAAGAAATCAGCCAAGACCTCAGAAAAGAATAGTAGACCTCCACAAGTCTGGTTCATCGTTCATCTGAAGGTACCATGTTCATCTATACAAACAATAGTACGCAAGTATAAACACCATGGGACCAAGCAGCCGTCATACCGCTCAGGAAGGAGACATGTTCTGTCTACTAGAGATGAATGTACTTTGGTGAGAAAAGTGAAAATCAATCAGCAAAGGACCTTGTGAAGATGCTGGAGGAAACTGGTACAAAACAGGTACAACATTATCTATATCCACAGTAAAACGAGTCCTATATTGACGAACACAAATAGAACTGTTTGGCCATAATGACCTACATTATGTTTGGAGGAAAAAGGGGAAGGCTTGCAAGCTGAAGAACACCATCCCTACCATGAAGCACGAGAGTGGCAACATCATGTTGTGGGGGTGCTTTGCTGCATAAGGGACTGGTGCACTTCACAAAATAGATGGCTTCGTGAGGGAGGAAAATTATGTGGATATATTGATGAAACATCTCAGACAACTTTCAGGAAGTTAAAGCTTGGTCGCTTATGGGTCTTCTAAATGGACAATGACCCCAAACATACTTCCAAAGTTGTGGCATAATGGCTTAAGGACAACAATGTCAAGGTTTTGGAGTGGCCATCACAAAGCCCTGACCTCAATCCTTTAGACAATTTGTGGGCAGAACTGAAAAGCATGTGCGAGCGAGGAGACCTACACACCTGACTCAGTTACACCAGCTCTGTCAGGAGGAATGGGCCAAATTCCACTTATTGTGGGAAGCTTGTGGAAGGCTACCCAAAATGTTTGACCCAAGTTAAACAATTTAAAGGCAATGCTATCGAATACTAATTGAGTGTATGTAAACTTCTGACCCACTGGGAATGTGATGAAAGAAATAAAAGCTGAAATAAATCTTTCTCTCTACTATTATTCTGACATTTCGCAGTCTAAATAAAATGGTGATCCTAACTGACCTAAAACAGGGACTATTTACTTGGATTAAATGTCAGGAATTGTGAAAAACTGAGTTTAAATGTATTTGGCTAAGGTGTATGTAAACTTCAGACTTCAACTGTAGCTTAAGTTTATTGGACTAAATTGTTTTTGGTATCTTTTAGTTGTCACTGTATTTGACTAAACAGAGGTGATTTGCTGATGTGAAGTTAAAATGGTGCTGGAATAGTGGAGACAGCTCCTGTTTTCTTTGCGACTTGCGGTAACTCTCTGTGGTTCTAAATCAAATAGTCGTTTATTGGTGTGAAAATGTTTCTAACATTAATTTGTTTGACCATGCTGTAGGTCATGTAACTCTCTGTTACTGCCCATGCAATATGCTTTGGGGGGGCTTGGCTTCGCCAGTGATTTTACCCACACACTGTTGCCGGCTTAATACAGTAATTTTGCTGTAAAGCAAAATTACAGTATTAAGCAGGCAATTGTGGTGCCTGTATAATGCTGTAAATTTACAGGGGAAAGTTTTACAGTGTGTGTAAAATGAAAAGCACAATTACACATCCTTCTCACAGTGCCTTGTTAATGAAACAACCATACATTCCAATACACATGCTAGCTTGCCACTCGGCATAAATGCTTACACAGCTTTTAATTTAAGTGGTATGGACGTTTGGATATTTCAACAGAGCCCATTAAATGTAAATAATTACAATTGATCATTCAAATTTAATAAATTATTAAAAAGTAATGTAACTTATAATTGTGTCATAAAATCCATACACGAGGTAAGTAACAAGTCTTTACTTTCATGTTCCATACAGTGATAGATTTTTACAATACTGTAGCCTACTCTATATCTATTTAGAAATAGGTTTTTGATTTATATTTCCATAGCTATTCAAGTGATGGAGCATTGGTATTGCATTGAGATCTGATATATAGCTTTGCACTGCATCGTTTAGCAAACCAACCGATGACTCTCTCTCAGTCAGAAAGTATGGACTGATGCTGTGATGCTGTGATGGGATGGAAACCTACCAGGGTAACAGTCATTAAGTTTCAGTGTGGCTTTCCATTTATCAGTCAGATATTCCCATTATCAATCGCTGGCCTGTGAAAGGCAGAGGCTGCCTGTGGGCGGTTTTGACAATCAGACACATGACTCACTCAGCACTACTTGGTGTTGCCCTGGATGACAGCTGGATGAGCGTCCTGTATGGCCCATATTAATAGAATAACTAGAATGGTATGGCCCCTGGTTCACCCAGCAAATAACATTGACTTGAATGGGTATTGCTGTTCTAGTAATTATATTTATTTAGCCCCAGCTCTATTTAGTTAGGAACCGTGCTTGATCCTGTTCCCTCTCAGTTTTGGACTGTTTCATTCCGGAATCTATGTGCCAGGATCCAGTACCTCTGTTGTCATAAAAAATACAGTAATTGTCACTGTTTGCAATGTAAAAATTATAATAAAAGCAATCAGAGGTAATTTAAGTTGATTCCTCTGTAATTCTCCTGCCCCTAAAAAAATGCAATGAAAATGTGGCTGATATATTCTAAGAATTGATTCGTGTTGGGCCAATCTGGGTTTATGGCTTGCGCAAAATTGTAGCCTATATAGACCAACACGTGGCCATTGCTGTGGTGAGGGAGAGAGAGAGAAGCAAGCCTGTATCTCTCATGGTAATAGAATGAGATTCACTTTCTATGATCTCTCTCCATCTCTCTGCTCTGATAGACATGAGCCTGCAACTCTCATCTCTCCAGCGTTGCACTTCATCATTTAATTCCTTATAGAATCATAGCCACGGGAAGTGTCCCTGAGGTGCTGCAGCACCTCTGATGAATTGAAATACATTTGCCAAGTTATAGAATTACTGCTGTCTGTTCAGAAAGAAATGAAATAATTCTGAAGAGTACACCAGGAGTAAGCCTATAATTTAGCCACAGAGGATCAATAGCTAGTTGTGTGTAGCCCAATCACAAGGAATGCCTACGGTCGCTGCAAATCTGTCAGTTAACAACATGCAGCCAAAACAGGCCTTGCAATATTTCAAATACATCATGGGAAAACACAGATTGGAATGTATCCTGCTGAAATGATATGACTAATCTGTCTGTAGGCTACCAAGTTATCAACTCTAAATATTAGTTAGCTGGCTAACATTTATGAGTCCAGCAAACACGTTCTTCACACGCTAGGAACAGATTATAATTCAAAACCTTATAACAAAACCGTTTTCTGGAGACTTGTGAGAGGAGTGCTGATGATGTCGCCCCCACTGCATGCACTTTTGGTCGCCTGATTGCGTCCAGACTGAGGAGAAATCCGCAGTCTGTTTTGGCTGACCTCCTGAAGTGGTCAGCCAAATCTGAATTCAGTCAGACCACAAAACGACTTGTGTGCATCTACACCTGTCTTTTCAATGTGATCTTCGTATTCTGATAACAGAAGTCGCATATAATTGTCAAGTGTAGACAATGACCTCAGTTTGTCAGTGTCAAAGTAGCCTGTCATTTCGATCATTTGTAAGGTATAAAAAAAATATTCAGCTAAAAAGTCCTCAGTCATCCAAAATAATGTAGAATTGCATGAAATATGTTTATTAAAGGACACATTTTTCCTGGACCCTAGGCTACAAAAGTGTTTTCCCATGTGTGCATCTTCTGCAAGTGCCTCTACTCTACTGCTCTATGCAAATATTTGTTCCGGCACCTCCCAATTTACATATAAGCATGGTTAGGCACCTCCCAATTTACATATAAGCATGGTTAGGATGAGAAGAGCCTCAGTAGTAATGTTAAATGTTGACGGATGGATGGATGGATGGATGGATGGGTGGGCGGGTGGGCGGACAGACAAACAGATCAATTGAAATGAACAGTAGCCGACGGATACAGTTGATATCTTTGAGCAGATATTTGCATAGATTAGATACAATAAGATGAGATTAATTTAATTGTCCCTGAATGGAGATTTGTCTTGGACCATCATATTGGAATTCTCACCAGGGATGTTTCACGGACTTCTTACACACGCATTGTTTAAATCAACCTGACCATGTTGGGAACTCCCTATCAAATCTGCACCGTCTGCTCTGACTCAATACTGATGAGTTTAAGCCGGTCCCCAAGCACACACTCATGTGCTTACACACAGCCACACTCACGAACACACTCATGTGCAGACACACACAGTATGTTAACACCACCTTTTGTCATGTGAGGAGAATAACATGTTTTCACCTCACATATGAAGTGCAGTTTCACATGTGAAAAAATGAAAAAGACGGCTATATCGGTCCACTAATACAGGACTAGTAAAGGCCCAGTGTACTACTTTTTATATAATATTTTCTGTTAATTCAAATTTTAAGGAGGTGCTGAAGCACCCTCAGAACTACTACTTCCCATGGCTATAGCTGAAGATACCATTGTAGCTGAAGATACCTTTTGTAGCTAGCGACCTCAACCTAATAATTATAATAAAATAAAAAAACGTAATTACCATGACAATAAACTTAAACAGAAGGCAACATTCATATAATTGGCTTAGCTGCCAGTGTGTATTATTTAACATTACTATTAAAATAGTACTCAATAATAAGAATGGGTAAATGTTTACAAGTTGCTCGCTATCCCATAAAGCCATCACCGAAAACCACATCACGTTTGAAAGCAAACGGAACCTTCAACCGAAATGGGGCATTGTGTTCCCAGTCTTCTGTGGACGTCCCCATTGAAATGCATGACATCTGGTGCAACGTACCGGAGTGCTTATGGGTAATGTGATCGAGAATATACTAACACGCGATATCTCAGACAGCACTGGCCCGATTGTGACAACTTGGGTGAATGATGTGTAGAGATCCGGCATTAACAACATTACACTGATTGGCTCAAGGCGGGAGATATAGTAATTACTAAAATTTGTGAATCACACCAGAGAGGAAGACAAGAAGTAAGAGGGATAACTGGGCCCAAAATACATTTTCTCCAGCAGGTGGTGTTTTTTCTTCGGCATATGACATTGAGTACAGGGAGTGGATTGGTTAAAGAGACTGCAGGGCTCGACATTTGTCCCTGCAAAATCTACCAAGCTAACAGGGCCATTTAAACAAGCTTTCATAAGTCCCGCTTGGGCCAGTAGCCTACATTTTCAAACTCCAAAACAGAAACATATATTTGTATTTAATCCTTCACAATCTTCCGGACATCTGACGCTTCACACTTGTTATCAACCAGGGCTGCAGTTCAAACTCAAAGTAGACAGCCCTCAGCCCTAAACCCTCAGCCCTTGAATGACGTTGTACATTGTCATATCGGAGTGTACCTTTACATGAGACTTGTTTCAGGAAACTAGGCCTATGTTGCGCGTCACTACATCACAGGAGAGGCATTTGAACGTAAACATTTGTTTTTTATCAAAATAAGTTTTGGGGCAGAAATGCCTTCTGGAACATGTGAACTTTCATGTGCCTTAATAACAAACGTGTATGCCATCTGTTAATACAAATACAGTGGTTAGATTACGAGCCTAGTTGGTTTAGCCATGGGAAAAGCCAAGAACCTTCCCACTAGTCATGGTTGGCAGAGATAATGGATGTGCTGGACATGCTGAGAGATGATTGGTCTGCCATGTAGCGCGCTTCTGTCTATAACAAAGGGCTGCTGAGTATGTGTATGTAATCCTTTCTAAGGCGGCTATTTTGAAAGATATCACAAATAACTCAAAGTGTTGGTCTCCACTTTCTGGAGGACAAAGTTTTGAAATCATTGGAATGCACGGTGGAACCATGGCATCCGTGAGAGGGAGATGCGTTCATCCATGTGTACTGGTAAGAGAGTCGAGCTAGCTACATTTTCAGATAGTATACACTACCGGTCAAAAGTTTTAGAACACCTACTCATTCAAGGGTTTTTCTTTATTTTTTAGTTGTAGAATAATAGTGAAGACATCAAAACTATGAAACAACACATTTGGAATCATGTAGTAATTAACAAAGTGTTAAACAAATCAAAATATATTGTATATTTTTGATTCTTAAAATAGCCACCCTTTGCCTTGATGACAGCTTTGCACACACTTGGAATTATCTCAACCAGCTTCACCTGGAATGCTTTTCCAACAGTCTTGAAGGAGTTCCCACGTATGCTTAGCACTTGTTGGCTGCTTTTCCTTCACTCTGTGGTACGATTCATCCCAAAGGAGGTCTTGGTCAAATAGCCCTTACACAGGCTAGAAGTGTGTTGGTTCATTGACCAACAAATGATAGTCCCACTAAGCCCAAACCAGATAGGATGGTGTATCACTGCAGAAGGCTGTGATAACCATGCTGGTTAAGTGTGCGTTGATTTCTAAATAAATCACAGGCAATGTTACCAGCAGAGCACCTCCACTGCATAACTCCTCCTCCATGATTTACGGTGGGAAATACAAGCTAACTAGCTAGCTAACATTGAATCTAGTTGGTTAGCTACCTGCAGATTCATATAGGGTAGTAACGTTATGAGTTATGTTTAGTTGGCTAGCTAGCTACAAAAACTACTCCACTATGCAAGGTACCATTTCACTATATCGTTTACACCTTCTGTATCATCTCCATGTGACAAATAAACTGTGTGTTCACCAGAGACAGTAATCTGGAGAACAACATGACCTGCAAGTCAAATTAGGATATAACGTTAGGCCAACCAGACAGTGTCCAAGTTCTAAAATTCTCCGGTAGAATGCCCTATTTCATCACACTCACAGCCATAAGCTATTTTCTGTAATTAGCTTGTCATTAATTTGTAAATAACGATCTTGTTGCGAGTTTATTTCCCTGTAACAATGAATACAACTTAGCTCAAATTAAGACGTTGTCAACTATATGAGGTGGTCATTATTTGAATTGGCTAGCCGGCTAATGTTAATGTTAGCTAGCTAGCTAACAAGCTAGAAACTAACCAAAACATTGTTTAGAAAGTTGAGCTGAAAAACAACCAACCTAAATCTATCAATGTAATTAATTTGTTTGGGGGGAGGGGGGGACAGATGCATAGTAACTGTATTCAATGGTTAAATGGGAAAGAGGGAGGTGGTTGTCGTCTTAGAACTAACATTTTTTTTGCAGAAGTGCTGCCTGCCAGCAGTAATCTTCTCTGATTGACTGAAAGATTCAAGGGGCTATCGTCGTTAAGTAACATAATACTGAAGTACTGAACAAAAATATAAACGCAACATGTAAAGTGTTGGTCCCATGTTTCACGAGCTGAAATAAAAGATCCTCGCAACCGCACACACACTGTGAACACACCAGCCCAGGACCTCCACATCCGGCTTCTTCACCTGTGGGATCATCTGAGACCAGTCACCGGTACAGCTGATGAAACTGTGGGTTTGCACAACCAAAGAATTTCTGTACAAACTGTCAAAAATAGTCTCAGGGAAGCTCACTTACACGCTAGTCATCCTCACAAGGGTCTTGACCTGACTGCAGTTTGGCGTCGTAACCGACTTCAATGGGCAAATGCTCACCTTCGATTGCCACTGGCACCCTGGAGAAGTGTGCTCTTCATGAATGAATCCCAGTTTCAAATGTACTGGGCAGACAATGAACACAATTGCATTTTATTGATGTCAATTTGAATGCACAGAGACACCATGATGAAATCCTGAGGCCCATTGTCGTGTTATTCATCTGCCACCATCACCTCTTGTTGCAGCATAATAATGCACTGCTCCATGTCGCAAGGATATGTACACAATTACTGGAAGCTGAAAATGTCCCCGTTCTCCCATGCATATTCACCAGACATGTTACCAATTGAGCATGTCTGGGTCAAAATGTATGACATCGTGATCCAGTTCCCGCCAATATCTATTAACTTCGCACAGCCAATGAATAGGAGAGGGAAAACATTCCACAGGACACAATCCAGAGACTAATCAACTCTATGCGAAGGAGATGGCATTGTACAAAATACTCACGGGTTTTCTAATCCACGCCCCTGCCTTTTTTAAGAAGGTATCTCTGACCAACAGATGCATATCTGTATTCCCAGTCATGTGAAATCCCTAGATTAGGGCCTATTACATTTATTTTGATTGACTGATTTCCTTATATGAACTGTAACTCAGTCAAATCATGGAAATTGTTCCATGTTGCGTTTATATTTATATTTTATACTCCCAGTCCCTGCCGCTGAAAAACATCCCCACAGCGTGATGCTGCCACCACCATGCTTCACCGTAGGGATGGTGCCAGGTTTCTTCCAGACGTGACGCTTGTCATTCAGGCCAAAGAGTTCAATCTTGGTTTCTTCAGACCAGAGAAGCTTGTTTCTCGTGTTCTGAGAGTCCTTTAGGTGCCTTTTAGAAAACTCCAAGTTGGCTGTCATGTGCATTTTACCGAGGAGTGGCTTCCGTCTGGCCACTCCCCCATAAAGGCCTGATTGGTGGAGGGTTCTCCTATTTCTGGAAGGTTCTCCCATCTCCACATAGGAAATCTAGAGCTCTGTCAGGGACCATCGGGTTCTTGGTCACCTCCCTGATCAATGCCCTTCTCCCCTGATTGCTCAGTTTGGCCGGGTGGCCAGCTCTAGGAAGAGTCTTGGTGGTTCCAAACTTCTCCCATTTAAGAATGATGGAGAACACTGTGTTCTTGGGTAACTTCAATACAGCAGAAATGTTATGTTACCCTTCCCCAGATCTGTGCCTCAACACAATCCTGTTTCTGAGCTCTACGGACGATTCCTTCAACCTCATTGCTTGGTTTTTGCTCTGACATGCACTGTCAACAGTCCATCCTTATATAGACAGGAGTGTGCCTTTCCAAATCATGTCCAATCAAATTAATTGACCACAAGTGGACTCCAATGAAGATGTAGAAACATCTCAAGAATGACCAATGGAAACAGGATGCACCTGAGCTCAATTTTGAGTCTCACAGCAAAGGGTCTGAATACTTATGTAAATAAGGTATTTCTGTTTTCATTTGCAAACATTTCATTATGGGGTGTTGTGTGTAGATTGTTGAGGATTTGTATTTATTTAATCCATTTTAGAATAATGCTGTAAATGTGGAAAAAGTCAAAGGGTCTGTATACTGTCCGAAGACACTGTATATCCACCACTGTTTAAAAGTATGGAGTCACTTAGAAATGTCCTTGTTTTTGAAAGAAAATAAAAAAAATTGTCCATTAAAATAACATCAAATTGATCAGAAATACAGTGTAGACATTGTTAATGTTGTAAATGACTATTGTATCAGAAACGGTAGATATTTTTATGGGAATATCTTCATAGGCATATAGAGGCCCATTATCAGCAGCCGTCACTCCTGTGTTCCAGTTGTGTTAGCCAATCCAAGTTTATCATTTTAAAAGGCTAATTTATCATTAGAAAACCCTTTTACAATTATGTTAGCACAGCTGAAAATTTGTGGGTTCGATTACAGGCTCAAAATGGCTAGAAACAACTACAGTGTCTTTGTGAGATGCGGTGTTGGTGAACGGATGACCTCATGTGTATTTCCCCCCGTAAAGCATGGAGGAGGAGGTGTAATGGTGTGGGGGTGCTTACTGGTGACACTGCCTGTGATTTACTTCAAATTCAAGGCACAGTTAACCAGCATGGCTACCACAGCATTCTGCAGCGACACGCCATCTTATCTGGTTTGGGCTTAGTGAGACTATCAACAGGACAATGAACCAACACACCTGCTGCATCAGATGACCTGGCCTCCACAATCACGATCTGTCTCTCAAAATCACTAATACAGGTCCCCCTCCATCTTCTGATAAAATGTATAACTTAATATTGTCTCCAGAGAAACCAGGATTCAAATAAATACTTTTTTAGATTTGCACTAGTAAACCTACTTTTCATGGAATACACACTAATGCACCTCTCTGTGTAGATTGTATCTGAGTTCTGTATTGTAGTTCTATCAAGTACTTATACTATTGGCAGACTTTGTATTTGCAGAGTTTTATATATCCTTTAAATTACAGCATTACCCGACCGCTGTTCATCACCCCGACCAGACCGTAGCCAGATCATTAATCAGGGTGTTCTTTTAACATGTCATTTGGTACAGCTTAAGGAGCCATTTTGTGCCTTCTCTGCCATGTCATTGGTCCAATATATGTCACTCTGTAATGGCTGGTCAGAACTCATTTTTTTGTAGGTGTTAGTATTGATGAGATTAGTG